>NC_081531.1:36558881-36581381 GCF_030273125.1 Centropristis striata | reverse complement strand
GAGCGATTCCGTGGCTATTCCACAGATTCCTGTAAAACACAGTAAAATTACTCTAGAACCGCCACTGTCCACTTGGTTAAGGTTCGGGTAAGAGAACAGGCTTAAAAAAAAGCTAGAATCTACTTCTGCACTTAAATACTGGACACATTATGTTGGTTTGCTCCAGATAACAAGTCTGACTCCTGGGACACAAACACCTCCAGGTCTGTAGTTATTTAACAGTAATCTTTCATTTCTCTAAACTTCTCTCCACCTCACGTCTTCTCTGAGAGAACTTTCTCTGCAGCTCATAAAAGCACTCTCCCCTCTCCCTGTTATCTAACTTTCTTCTTTTTTTATTCATTACCATTCATAAGATGCCCTCCTGCGTTCTTAGTTTCGGATGTCCGGTGCACGTGCTGCAGCACATCAGCACATTAGTGAGTCAGCGAGGTCTCATTATGGTCCCTGATAGACTGATTAACTGCAGGAATAGCTCGGCGCTGCAGCTCAGGGACATTAAGGCGTGCGCACAGATACTCGCAGACGCCAGCAGTCGTGCGTGGAAACAAACAACAACAAGCACACACAAACAAACAGACTCCCCTGGTGTTGCTTCTCTGTGTCCTGGAGCTCAGTGCATGAGCCTGGTTATGTAAGAGCAGGAAGGGAAAGTTAGTATTTAGTGAGCATGTGCAGCTCAGAGCAGAGCAGAGGGACCAGCTGGGAGATTGTTGTTGTGAGAACCTCTCCGTTCCCTCAGCAAATCATTGAGATGCTGTTAAAAAAAGGCGGTGGAGAGCTGGCGCTGCTTCTGGCAGCTGCCAGAGAGGTCAATAAGTGTGAGAATGATAAAAAAAGAGTAAATATGCAGATGAATAAAGCTGTGTGAGAATCATAACTCAACTCTGTGTGTGTTTGTCTCCAGGTGTCGTGTCTGCAGGACTTCTTCGGCGACGAGGACGTTTTTGTGGCGTGCGGACCGGAGAAGTTCCGCTACCAAGACGACCTGATGTTGGACGAGAGCGGTGAGCAGAACAGTAACTACAATTTTATTTTCTTCATCCTCCATTCCTCTTCTGCACCCAGTTGTGTTTTATGATTGTTTACAAGTTGTTTTTATGTGTGCCATATTCTCAGGTTGAGCCATTATTCATTCAGTGAAATTATATTGTCATTAAAGAAGAGTTGTTCTAAAAATAAGGGAATAAATAATATAGCCAATGTTGAGTTTCAGATTGTCTTGTATTGTCATATAGTTCAGTGCAAAGGGAAACAAATTGACGATACTTCTGAAGAAGATATTGTCAAATTTTACACCTCAAGTTCTTGGAGTTCTGCAGGGATGAGGGATTTTTGCAGGTCAACCCAGAAGTTAGTATGAGATGTTATTGGATTCTGCATTATTGCAGAAAATACAACCAATCTTTCAGGTTTTGTCCAGCAAAATGATCTTCAAAGGAATATCACTTCTATGGTTTCTGAAGCATCACAAGAAGTAAAAGCTAGCTTTAGGCTACACTGTAAAAGATGTTTGTAGAAATTACAGTAAAAAACTGTCAAATTGCATCAGAAATAGGTTGTAAAATGAAACATTGTAGATCACCGTAGTAGATGCTTTTAATTACTGTAAATCAAAGAATAGTATAAAACTTTAAATTCTACCACCATAAACTGTAGAAAACACACAGTTTTGCTGTAAAAATCTAAAATTTTCATGCAAAGTTAATGGAGGAATACCACGACGAAACAATTATCCTAAAAGTAATGAGATTATTCAGTATAAATTACAGTTTTTGCTGATATTTACATTTACATAGGCTCACTGTATTTTTTACGGTGATGTTCTGGCAACCACAGCTACCGGTATTTTACCGTAAATTAAACAGATTTTTTTTCACAGTGTAGATGAATAGTAGATGCAGTCTTATTCAGCCACTTGACATGTACACGTTTCAGTATTCAGTGTTTGTGTTAACCACAGCCGCATGTTATTCTGCAGACAGCTTACCACAACTCATTCATAAAACCCACTGACTCTGAGACCCAAGAATAGTCTAGACGGATTTCAGAATAAAGGCCTCCTATAAGAAGTGAGGAGCATTTATGGGTACAAGTCAGGAACCGGCCTACTTTACATATCTCAAGGGTGCTGAGTCCAAAATAAAATGGTTCCCAAACGAAATTTTGAGTTTTTGACCTTCTAATTTGTATCAAATGGCCAAATTGCCCATCTTGCACAGTCATTGGACCATTTCCCCTTAGTTTTTTTGTAAGTAGGCAATCAAGATGAGGAAATTAAGTTTCTGGATCTATAGTCTAGGGTCAGAGCAAGGATATAGTGGAGGCTCAGTGTCTTTTTATGCATATATATATGCAAAATACCAACTTGAACATTTAAAAGTGATTTATTGAATATTTATGTCGGCCTTAAAAAATGACACAAATAATGCTTAATTTCACCTTAAAAGTTGGTATTTTGCATATATAAATATACATAAAAAAGACACTGAGCCTCCACTATATCCTTGCTCTGACTCTAGACTATAGATCCAGAAACTTAATTTCCTCATCTTTGATTGCCTACTTACAAAAAAACTAAGGGGAAATGGTCTAACAACTGAGCAAGATGGGCAATTTGGCTCAAAAAACTCAAAATTTCGCTTGGGAACCATTTTTTTTGGATGCAGCACCCTTGAAATAAGTAAAGTAGGCCGGTTCCTGACTTGTACCCATAAATGCTCCTCACTTTCACTTTTTGGACAATTACGTCTAGACTAGAGTGCAAAACTGCTCATTTCCAGGTTTCAGGACTCATTTGTTCAGATGCTGGTGCTGTCATTTTATTTCCCTTCAACCCTTTTCAGGGAAACTGCTGCTTGATCCCACAGACATGCATAAATCCAACTAAGCTGACGAATCTTCTTGTTGAATATATGAGCAGAACACAAAAAAGCATTCCTGAATTTGTCTCACTGATGGACGACGAGTAAAAAATATCTAAATGTGTCTGTGAGTACAACATGGTAGCAAATGGTCTAACTATATATCAAGGCCAAACACCCTACTTCCTAATAATTAGTCAGAATGTGGGTTTCTTGTGCAGAAGATTTTAAATGCTGAAATGAAAACAAAAACAAAAACAAAAAAGAAATAAGGTGGAATACATGCACACTGATATACATATGGCTCTTATATAAGTGCATTTATTGCGTTATAACCAAATTAAAAACATTTTAATATGGCAAAACGAGTTCAGTTATCAAGGGAAGACACTTCAGGTAAACAGGGTATTTTTTTTTGTTAATCTACTTATGTAATTTAAAGCAGCAGATAATAATGATCATAATGAAATGTTCCCAGTCGATTGCTTGAATTTGGTTCATAATTTTTTTTTGTATTACAAGATTTCTCTCTTGTGCCCTTTAAATATCTTAATGATGTAAAGACTTAAATGTCTCCTAATTTACATATATTAGCATAAAATAAATCTGAAATTGTTGTTTTATTTTGTTGACATTTAAAAGTTTTGTTCAGTGGGAATTTTGGATATTTACAGACACAAATAGACAAAAAGTAGTCACCTCAATGTGTGTTTCAAATATTTTCTTTACAAAAGTCTGAAAGAAGACAAAATAGCCTCAAATATAACATATTTCACATATTTTCCTGTAGTATCACACCTTAACCCTTTATCAGGCAAAGAACCGTATTTGGTAACTTCAGCGGATATCCAAAATAAAAATATTTCGAGAAAAAAGTTGCAAATTTACTAGATTAAAGTGGCAGATCTAGAAGAATAAAGGTTGCAGATTTAAGAGATTTAAAGTGGCAAATCTGCACAAAAAAAGTCACAGATTTACGAGAAAGAAGTGGGAAGAAAAGCAACTTTTTCTGCGCAGATTTGCCACTTTAAATCTTGTAAATCTGCAACTTTTTTTCTTGTAGATTTGCCACTTTAATCTAGTAAATTTGCAACTTTCGTGCAGATTTGCCACTTTAAATCTCGTAAAGCTGCAACTTTTTTCGTGCAGATTTGCCACTTAAAATCTCATAAATCTGCAACTTTTTTCATGCAGATTTGCCACTTTAAATCTCGTAAATTTGCAACTTTTTTCGTGCAGATTTGCCACTTTATATCTCGTAAATCTGCGACTTTTTCACGCAGATTTGCCACTTTAAATCTAGTAAATCTGCGACTTTTTTTCTTATAGATTTGCCACTTTAATCTAGTAAATTTGCAACTTTTTTCTCGACCCCATTTTGATATCCACTGAAGTTACCAAATATAGTTCTTCGCCTGATATAAGGTTAAAGACAAAAACTAAAATATTGTCATTTTGAAATATGTTTTCCATGAATTACAAGGCATTATATTAACCAAATAATTATTTTTCATTATTTCTTTGTTTGATTTGTTTTATTGGTGCATTTTAAAACCTTCCATACTCCATGCAAGTTTTATTTGTAAAAACAAACAAACATTTAAATAAAGATCTGGTAACACTTTACAATAACCAACTAAGTAATGTTTATAGATGGTTTATAAATCAATTATTAACAATTTACTACATATTTAATCTTTAAATGTTTTCAACCAATTTCTTAAATGTATATGAATCTTTTCTAAATCATTAACATACTTAATATGGTGTTAAAATGTTATAATGAGTGCAAATTAAACTATTGATAAACTAATAATTATAATTTAATTGTTTCTTAATGGTAAAGTAACTATAAACTTACATTAATATACCATCTATTTGTCATTTATAAATTATTTAGTTAGTTAAACATTAATAAATTACCTATTTACCATTCTAAATGGCCAATATACGGTTTATAAATGATGATTAAACATAAATAAACTATCTGTTTACCATTTATAAATGATGGTTATTGTTAAGTGTTACCAAAGATCTTTTGTGTTTGTTTTTCTGCACTCATGGTGCATTCAGATCCATTTTATACAGTCTATGATTCAGATGCACATCAGTCCTCGTCTGTTGGTCTGCAGGAGTCCAGTTCCTCCTCCTCCTCCTCCTCTCTTGTCCTCATAGCACCTCCTCCTGTCTGTGCAGGAGGTCTGCTGAGGATACGTTGTGTCCTCCCTTCACCCGTCTGTGTTGTGTGTCTCGCTGCATCGATGTCTGGAGCCTCCTGATATTTCGTCTCATCTGTATTCTCACCCTCTCATCCTGCTTCCTGTCTCCAACATGAATGAGTGTGTGCTGGCTTTTGTTCAAAGCTTTATTCAATTCATTTGTCTCCTCTGTATCCCTTCATCCATTTAATAATATCCATCCCACCTGGGTCGCCAACCTCCATCTCCTTCCCCCTTTTGTTTCTTTATTTCCCTCCCCTCTTCCCCCACTACTCTTCTTTTCATTTGAAAAATATCATGGTGAGCTGTTCCATTAGTTTCTTTTGGGTGACCTTCTCCTCTCTTGAGAAAGACCATAAAACAGCCTGCTGTATCAGACAGGAAGCTCCAAAACCGTGTTTCCAGGAAATCTGCATTTCCATTAGTGACTAATGATTTTAGTAGGTTTGTAGGTCGTAGTACCTTTAAACATGTTTGTTTCTCTGCTCGGACCGGGCGGGAGGTTACTGCCTGCTCCAGATGTGATGGAGAATTGTGGCATACTTTTTTTTTTATTTCACAGGAAACACATTTTATGACCCTAAGCATCAAGCACCATAATCCGTTGTAATCCATCCCATGCAAAATATCACGCGACCGCGTCTTATCTGCCAAGGAGGTTAGCTTTTGTTTGTGTGTCAGCAGGATTCTGGGAAAACTTGTCTGATTTGAATGAAACTTGCAGAAAGAGTGAAGAGTGGGCCAAGGAAGAAAGACATAAAATCACAGTTTTTACTTTCATTAACATGCAGGATACAGAATCTGTGCTGCGTTCATGTGATGTTGGAGTTATTGCTCCACCAAAAGCACCATTGGCCTCGGCAGAGATCACTTTCCTCACTATTTAGGTCAAAGAATTTCACTTAAACATCCATCAGAATCGGTTTTCAAAGCTCAAAATTTGCCTTGCAGTTGCTAAAACATGCATTGTTACCTTTGCCCTGGTTGTTATGTTTTTGGCTCGGTTTGTCAGCAGGATTATGCAAAAACGACTGGTCCAGTTTCATTGAAAGGTGGTGGAAATAACATTGCAAAATGGGGAATTTGTGCTGCATGCATGCGGTGTTGGAATAATCTGAAAAAGTAGTTTCCAGATGATATTACATGGCTCACCTAAGATGTTTCCTTTGCTCTTTGTTGTCACGCTAATACTGGAAACAAATAATCACGTTTTGTTTAAAAGCTCTGAGCAATAAAATACAACACACATTCTTTGTAGCTTCCATATTATTTCCACATTTCGACTTAAAACCTATGAACACATGGAATTCCCAACTCGGACCATTTGAGGAGCCTGAATGCACCATTGGTTCTCTCATAGTGTCATTTCAGCTCAGTATTTGACTTCATGATGGGACATTTCACTCTGAAATGAGGCTGAAAACAGTTACTAAAATATGCTTTGTACCTCTGTGGAGGACTCGGTTGGTTTGTTTGTTTGTTAGTTTGTCAGCAGGATTATGGAAAAAACTGCTGTCCCAATTTTTATGAAACTCAGTGGAAGGGTGAAGCAAGAACCCATTAAATGTCAGTTTTCTTTATGGGAAATGGGACCATCAGCCTGTGAATGCACCATTGGCTTTGCTCTTTGGTCTGCACAGTCTGAGTATCATTTTAGTTCTAATACACCTTGAAAAAGGTCTTTCAGAGGTTCCATGGTGTGGCGAGTGAAGGACATCATCATCATCATCATCATCATCCCAACACTTATCATGTTTTGCAAATTGGTCTGTTTGTATCCAGCTGCACCCAGATGTTTCTCAGTGGGTCATTTAGACTGAAATCTTGATAGAAATAATGAGATTTCTGGAGTTGTGAGGCAATTTAATACAGGAGACATCAGATTTAATCAAAATTCATTACAAAGGTTGTGAAAGTCAATTTTATTCTGCAGAAACCTGGTTAAATTAACTACTCTTAAATAGATAAATGCTCTAATGCACTTAATTTGGTCAAAATCGTCATCATAGTTTCTTAATGTCAGCTCTGCATCGTCGCAGAATACTTTCTTAAAATGTTTAGTTTTTGTTACATTTATTGCAATACTTTCTTAATTCACTAATAACCTTAACCATGACCTTCAGTTTCTGTCCCCACAAAGTGTATGAACAGCTGTTTGCCCCCAATATTTATGTTTTTTTGTGATGTTTGGGTTCAAAATTCTTTTATAGAGAATTGGGAAATTTGGTGCAACATTTACCAATTCCCCCTTAAGAATGGATAAAAATGGTCACAAATCCCTCCGAAACACATTAGGACACCAAGGAAGAAGTACAATTTTTGGGAGCATCTTTGCGATCATTGTGTTATTTCAGCCCCTTTACCGAGATGATATCAT
Source organism: Centropristis striata (assembly GCF_030273125.1). Lineage (NCBI taxonomy): Eukaryota > Metazoa > Chordata > Actinopteri > Perciformes > Serranidae > Centropristis > Centropristis striata. The sequence goes on along the minus strand of NC_081531.1, from coordinate 36,573,921 downwards.
GAAATAGTTCCTTTCAAGAGATTTAGATCTTCCAGTATCTTCCTCTGGAGTCACAATCACACCGGTTTGATTAAACCGCACCACTTCTTCATGACGTTAAAACCTTCAGCAGTGTGTTTCCTGCTGTCAGCTTCCCTCTAAAGTTCTGGTTTGAAACTCCATGAGGCCAGTTGTTGTTTGATGATGATAGTAAAAAAGGAGATAAAGTCAAATACATTTAGTAATAAAGTATAGAGCTATTTCGCTCTGTACTGCATATTGGACCTGTCGTATTTACCTGGAACTGATTATTTTGTTTGGGTCTTTGATTTTTGTATTGGTATTCCCAGCTTGTTGTTGTTGTTTTGTCGTTTTGCCTGGTCCTGTCTTCTGTATGTTTGCTTGTAAGAAAAGTGAATAAATACAGTATATATATATATATATATATATATATATAAAGTATAGAGCTAGATGTTCTCCCCACTTTACCAATTATAGGTTATATTTGTTTTTATGTTCTTATGTTACTTGTTGACCCAGTCAGTCACAATGGAAAAATAATCATCAGGTCATATTGGTGAGGTTGTGCTGGAGAAAAAGGGTTAGTACAGGCACACATACATCTACATCTACATACTTTGAGAGACGGAGAGGAAAAGGCACAAAGCAGAAAGAGTCAGACTGGAAACAGAGCGACAGACGCAGCAGACAGAGACAGAAAGACGGTCAGAGTCAGAGCTGCAGACGACTTCGCCTCCTCTCAGCATCACTATAATTATCGCCTCTGCCTCAGCTCTGGCACACTGTCATCATGTTAACACTCTGCATTGTACATTAATCACTGGGCCACAAAGGCTGCCACACAAGCCAACAACACACACACACACACACACACACACACAGGGCAGTATGTATAATCCCCCTCCCCGCCGGTCTAAAGTGTAATGAGCTATAATGGGGCTGGGTTAATGAACAGCAGAGGAGTAAAGTTTTGGGGATAAAGGAGGCAGCGAGCGCCGTCACACGGCTCATTCATCAGGATGTGTGTGTGTGTGTGTGTGTGTCTGTGTGTGTGTGTGTGTGTGTGTGTGTGTGTCTGTAGAATATCAGACCTCCGTGAGTCAGAGCTGTCACTCCTGAAACACCACAATAATTACGTTTGGAAAGCGAGCCCAGTGAAGGTCAGAACTCATTTTTGCAGGGGGGACCTGAAGGTAAAACCAATTACAGCTGTGCTGGTACATTAGTGGTTCGGTGCCTAAAGGTCAAAATCAATTAAATCCTTTTTTTTTTAAATAGTCGGTTAGAAACCTATAAAATGTGAGTTTTTTTTCTTGAGTAACAGAAGTGACATGTGTTTGAGCTGTTAGTGTGTGTGTCACTGTGTCACACTTATTATTCACTTCTTCACAGCGTCGCTGTGTGTGTGTGTGTGTGTGTGTGTGTGTGTGCCAGGAGCAGCAGTTTCTGTTTCTTCACTTCAGTCGATCCCTCTTTATCTCCAGCGAGGAGGTTTTATTTTCAGTTCAGTTATAGAAAAAATGTCTGGCCTGATTTTCATGAAACTTGGTAAAAGGGTGTAGAACCCATTAAATATTACAGCGGATCTGGATCAATGGGCCGATGCACAGGTTTTTTTTTTTGTTATAGGGCAATTTTGCTACATTCTTTTAGTTTGGCAAGCCAAGACTCATTTGCATATACGTTCAATCTAGAAACTCAAGAGACAACAAGCAGACACCAAAATGCCTTTAAATAGACCTGAAACCAATCAGAGCAGTGAGGCTTATTAAATATTGGCTAATACCAGACTAGTCTCCCCTCAAAAATGACAATATAGGTTGTTTGTACAAGCACAAAAATACATCTCACATTTACGTTTATGCCTGTCCTCTGACGCCTTCTTGCGGATGTAGTAGTAATAATTATAGAAGTAATAATTATAGAATAGAAGTAATAATTGACGGGGTTCATGCCCCATGTGAAAACAAAAGTAAATTCCTTTTTACGTAACTTTCTCACGTCACCCTCGTAACTACTTCACTTTCGGCATTTACGTACATTTGTTTACAGTTTAAACTGTCTTTTATAACTTTTTTGCCCTAAACCTAGATCGGTTAGCCTGGCTAACACCAGACTAATCTCATTTGTGATTAGTCTGGAAACCAGCCGTTCATTTCTCCGTAGAGGAGGTGTGGTTTATGATCCTCCGGAGCCGTTTATTGGACGCTATGAATGTCTATCAAAGCGTCTGTAGGTAGCTCTTAGCCAATCAGATCAGTTATACCAGATGACGTAGTAGAGAGACAGAAATGGATGCTTACATCTATGGTTTACATAGCCAGACCAGCCCATCTCTACTTTGAGGCTAAAAGGCTCAATTCTGCTTCTGCAACGTTTTTCTGCAGCATGTTCACATTCAGCCACACACATCCACTGACTTTATGGGCAATAAACAAGCTGCTGCGTGTCTCTGGGGGCTCCGCTGTCCCCCGGCTCGTAGCCAGATCACCGGCGTTACGGTAGTGGGGCTAGTAGCGGCGCTAGTAGCGGCGCTAGTAGCGGGGCTAGTAGCGGGGCTAGTAGCGGGGCTAGTAGCGGCGCTAGTAGCGGGGCTAGTAGCGGCGCTAGTAGCGGGGCTAGTAGCGGCGCTAGTAGGGGCGCTAGTAGCGGGGCTAGTAGCGGCGCTAGTAGCGGGGCTAGTAGCGGCGCTAGTAGTGGGGCTAGTAGCAGAACTAGTTGGTAGATTAGTAGATTAGACTTTTCTCAAATCCTGTCGGAAGCAAGGCTAAAACATCCTTTTTCGTGGTGAAACAGGAGTCTGCTGCAGCCATGTTGGATCCGTAAGAAAACTACAAAACTACAAGCTTCCGTCTGCCGAGTAGTACGCATCATCGTCTTGCCGTCCCTCCCCGCTCTGTGATTGGATCCTAAAACAGGGCGAAGAAACGGCCCTGGTTGTCAGACTGCCTGGAGGTTCTAAATGAAATTTGAGCGCGCAAGGCAGTCTGGGTATACCAGGCTAGTGATCGGGAGTTTTGTTGCAGAAACTGCAGCCTTATTTACTACTGTGAACCGTATAATGAGCTGTGTGCTATTTTTAGAACGTTAACGTTAGAACGTTAGAACAGACTAACGGTCTGTTCTGTCATTTAAGTTGGAGATCTTGTTGGCTAATACTCGCCTCCCATTCACTTCTATTCTATAGAAGCAAAAGGGCGAATAAAACCTTTGGTTCCAGTTGCGAAGCAAAGTTGCCTCTTTGAATCTTGTGGAGTTCAACAGTGGTGTGACCACAGCACATGGCCGCCTGGTCATAAACTTTCTGCCATTACTGGTAAAAAGTCACAGAGGTGTTTCTGAAGACATTTGTGGTGAGAAACAGGAAATGTGGCAACAGAATCTGGATTCATGTTTGATCAGCGCTGCCTAGCTCTAGTCATCTTATGAAACCCGCCTAATATGAGATGAAGGGTTGTGAGTGGAAATCTGTCTGAATATGAGAACATGAGCTCTGCAGATTCCACTTGTTTCAATCTAACATTCAACAAATGTTGAAATAATACAAAAAATGAGTTCTTCATCATTTTTCATGGCTCACCTGATCAGTTTCCTTTGCTTCTCGTTGTCACATAAATACATGAAACAGCTATCTTATGTTTAAACTTTCTTGTTTAAAATACAACACATCTTTATAGTGTCAATGTTCGTTCCACATTATGACTTAAAGCTCATGAATTCACTGAATGAAGAAGACCCACTTCTATCTTTGACCTTGGGGAGCTCTGAAGATTAAAACACTTTAGGCTCTGGATTCATAGACTTTTCCTAAACGTATAGGTTTATTTTCGAGTGGATGAATAAGCAACATGGTCTCACAGAAATCCATGAAATAGCCACGGATTTTGCTTAACTCAAAATCCGTGGAATAGCCACGGAATCGCTCAAATTTCCGTGAAACTGACACGGATTTCGCTACAATGCAAGTTAATGACAGTCATATTTTTCTGGAGAGATCTTCACCACAAAGTGATTATGTACATTCACTGAGTGAATATTTAGAAAATAAAACATATATTTCTCGCTAGAAATGTGATCAAAATCCATTTTTATGCAGAAACAAAGTCAAAATATTAATTTTTTCACTAAAAATGAGAGAACTGTCCGCCATGTTTTTTGTTCTGACCGCCGGGAACCTTGAAAGTCACGTGACTTGGAACAAACCAATAGGAACAAATATCCATGGAATAGCCACGGGATATGACTGTCATTAACTTGCATTGTAGCCAAATCCGTGTCAGTTTCACGGAAATTTGAGCGATTCCGTGGCTATTTCACGGATTCCTGTGAGACCAGGTCATCAATATGAAGGAATTTGTAGTTTTCTGCCCAGTTTCTGACCACCTGTGTCTGGCTTCTTCCTCAGAGTGTCGTATGATGAAGGCGGTGACCTACGGGAAGGTGTCGGCCTCGCTGAGCAGAAGCTCTCCAAGATCCGTCGTCCAGACGCGTCACGTCAAGTCCCCGGTGTCCGGTAAGCTCCTGTCTCCTCCTCGTCCTTCCTAAAGGAACCCATTTGTTAATGGAGTCTGGCACGCTGTTATTGTCCTTTCAGTATCCTTGTGTTTGTGTCTCAGACTCGACGGACACAGTTGGGAATTGTTTGCATCCTAATACTTCCTCGTGTGATTGCTTAGTATTTTCTAGCTCATTACTTAATCAGCGTCGGAACAAATGAAAACAGTATGAGTAAACACACGATGATATCAGAGTGTCTGGCTGTGTGTGTGTGTGTGTGAGCTGTGTCTTGTTGCATGCAGAATATGAATTCAAATGAGAATGATTTCACCAGGGAGTGGGGGGAAAAAGGCAAATAGGGATGAGAGATGTAAAAAAAAAAAAAAAAAAGAAAGAGGGGGAGTGAAGATGAGAGGGGAAGAAGAGGGCTGGTGACTCAGTTCTGCAGCTCCCCACAATCATCACCTGACATACTAATGATATAGCATGAGAGCATGCTCTGCTACCTGCTGTGCTGTTTGTGCCTCATAATGAATGTCTCAAAGGGGCTGAAACACCTTTTGAAGCACAAAAACAAATAAAAGAGCAAAAGAGCATTAATTCTAACAATTAATGCAGCTTTTATGAATGCACCAGTGTGTGTGTAGCTCAAAGCTGCTGAGGTCTTTTCCTGATTGCACATCTAAAACGCCCAGTTATGCACAGCACACGACTTTTCCATCCTTATTATTTTGGGATTTGAGTGCCTAATAGGATGGGGTGTTGGGTGGGGGGGTGATGCAACACACAGAAACTCCCCCTATAAGAGAAAGTAGTTCCACCTGCTGTTGCAGAAGCATGCACACACCATGCAGCTTTATTATTGTGGAGTGAAAAGTCAACAGTTGTGTGTTTTTGTGTCGAGTTGTGGAGGAAAAAGGGTGAGGCAGAGAAAGTTCTGGATGGCTTGAAAAACTTGGGGAAAAAAGGTTATGAGGATGAGTCATCCAGCATCTGATCTCTGGGCTGAAGGTAGTCTGGGATGAAGGTGTGTGATGATGTGTGTGTGTGTGTGAGAGAGAGAAAACAAGAGACAGAGGAGGGGGGAGAACAAAAAGACTGACTCGTCTTGGTTGCCATGGAAACATAGCACAGTAGGAGCATGTAGCTACAGACACAATAGTCTGTGACGGCCATATATGGCAGTGACTTCCTGTTAAACGGCGCTGCAGTGGAGCTGACTGACGCTCCCTGAGTCAGACCGACCCGAGGTTTTTTTTTTTTTTTTTTTTTTTCACTTCTGAGAAATGTTCCCCTTCTGGCAACGCTTCCGCTACTTTACATCATCAGATGTTCCCAGATTGCTTGTTGACTGTTGTTGTTGTTGTTGTGTGCAGCGTTGCTGTGTTCATCCCTCCGTCACTCGTCACTCGGGTACATGGCGAGGGCTGAGTGGAGCGCCACGACAGGAAATGACAGATTATTATCCTCTGTTTGACCCTCACTGACACTTTTTTTTGCTTAAATTGATCATTTTTTCAGTTTTAAACAAGACACCGTGCCCTTGAGGACTATTTGTCCCAGAGTTATGCTAATAGTCAGCAGCAGCTGATACTGTGTGCTGTGCTACGAAGCTTTATAGAGGTCCCCGTTATGCTACTGCATGTGTTCACAAGAACCTCTCACTGGAAATATTTTACGAGTATAATATGAGAAAGCGATGAGTCATTTCTGCTGTGATTAACACTCTGAACCGCACCAACCTGAATTAAAAAGTATGTTTTTCTTGTTTTTTTAAGCACCAAAAATACACCATTTACCATCGAACAAAACTGTAAAAACAGGACTTTTCGTTGGAATTTAAACTTTCCGACAGTCCTTAAATGGATCATCATTTACAAATGTTTCCTTGAGAAAAAGTAACCAAAACTTAAAATTGTGATATTTATGTCAAAATCACTTTATTCTACATGTCTCATACAAAACCATTTGGAATAACTAGGTCCAGTTAAAAACATTAAATTCTGCTCCTCAGCAAAACTGAAGCCATGATTAATTCTGCTGAGACGAACGGTCATGTGACAAATATTCACTGGAAATCTGTTTACACAGAACTGAGAGGAGAGGACAGGAGAGGAGAGGCTGTGTAAATGCATGTATAATATGTGGAGAGCCAATTAAAAAATATATATCTTTATGATACTCGTGACACTTGGAAAAAACACTTTAAAAAAAATATTTAACAGAGATTTATGTCATCATAACAATGTTATTCTGCACTTCTACACTGTAAAAATATTTGTAGAAATTACAGTAAAACACAGTCAAATTACATCAGAAATAGGGCGTAAAATTAAATATTGTATATCACTTTTGATTACCGTAAATCATGGGTCTCAAACTCACGGCCTGTGGGCCAATTTTGGCCCTCGTGACGATATTTTTTGGCCCCCACCTTGATATGAAAGTTTAATGTGAGTTTTATATCAATGTCTCTTTACCGTGTGTAAGATCCTTTAATTACTTTTTTTGGTAATTTTGTGTCTTTTTTTAATAATTTTGTGTCTTTTTTAAGAATTTTGTGTCTATTTTTAATAGTTTTGTGTCTTTTTTGGTAATTCTGTGTCTTTTTTTTAGTCATTTGAGTTTGAGACCCCTGCCGTAAAAAGTTTTGCTGTAAATATATAAAATTTCCATGTAAAGTTAATGGAGAAATACCATGATGTGTGAATGAATGACACAATTACCCTAAAAATAACGTCTAAATTACAGTTTTTGCTGAAATGGACATTTAAATTTAGTGTGGAAACCCCACTAATTGTATTTTTTACGGTGAAGTTCTGGCAACCAAAGCTGCCGGTATTTTACTGTAAATTAAACAGATTTTTTTTTACAGTGTAGCCATGACTATGCTTCTATGCATGGCATAGAGTTGCAGGACGAATATTATAAGTATATTGCAGTGAAATACAAGGCTACAGTGAGTAAAATGTTGCCTAAAAATGTCTTGTTCATCAATCGGTTGGAGTAAAATCAAGGAAATAGTCCATAACTTGACTGTTTTTCATTTATTGTTTCATTTATGAAAATCACTGAATGCAGGAACTAGTGCTTGTGAGCAGTAGCCTATCAAACTATTGCTGAAAAAGAAACCTTGATGAATCAACATTTTAATAAGTGATGAATAATTTACCAGGCAAACATGCTGAACATTGATGATTCTGTACTCTCAAAAATGAGAATGTGCTGCTTTTCTCTGTAAATTTAACATGTTTCCAGCTGTTTGATGGACAAAACACACTATGTAATATGTCATGTTGTGCTCGGGGAACTGAACATTTATTTCCACTAAACATTTGTTGAGTGAGCTGACGGGAGGCGGAGGAGGACATGAGACGTCTGTCATCTAATGCACATTATTACAGCACACTGACAACAAGTTAATCTTCTGCAGACTAGAAAGACATTAACCTTAATTGATGACACTACAATCTAATCTCCAGCTAAAACACTGCAGTCTGGCTTGTATCACTGTATTCATTGTATTAAATATAATAATAATGTCGAGCTATAAGCCCATTAACTCTGCAGAATAATGCATTCAGATGAAAGATGATTAATTATTCAAAATGTTATCGCTGCCTCCGTCAGTTATTTAATTGCAGCGACACTCAGAACCTTTTTATCTGAGATCCTGGCAGCCAAATTAAAAGTATGGATGCCAGACAAGAAAACTCTTCATCTGTTTATGGATATTTAGAAACCAGCACATGTAAGATTTTATTATTTCTCCTCCACGCTCGGAGGGATGACAATAAGGAAGCCGTTCATTTTAAAACCGTGCTGCAGGTCGTCAGGTGTTTCAGAAAGGCAGCCTTTAAGTCCCATATTCATTTCCCATCCAGCCAACACAGGCATTAATAATATTCTTTATCACATCTAATAATCTGGAGCGAAGCAGTGGCGCAGTCAAAATGTGTGAAGCGTGATTTTTCTGTCTGAGATAGTGAAAGAGAGAGAAGAAGAGAGAGAGAAAGGTGAGAGATCATGGAACACAACACATGAGCCTTCAGACACACCTGGTGTCCTGCAGCGGGGCTGGCTGCTCCTCGAACACGTTTTTAACCAACATAGTGAGGACATTTTTGCAAAGTGAGGACATTTTGGCCGGTCCTCACTTCTTTAAAGGCTTTTTCTTTTTGATTTCAGACTTTGTTTTAAGGGTTAAAGGTGAAAATGTCCTTCATTTTTGTCTTTGTCAACTTTTTTCATACATAATGAAGATGGATAAGACAAAGGAAATAAAGGCAAAATTTACTGTGACCTCTTTTAATCTCCCACCCAACAAATACCCCATTACAAAAAACTAAAACTAATAAAAACTAAACTAAAACTAGCAAACTCACTCTAAAAACTCATTAAAACTAACTGGATTTGAAAACAAAAATTCAAAACAAAATGAACACTAAAACTAATAAAAAATCCAAAACTATTATAACCTTGCAAGGGAATTCACTGTTAAAATGAGGGTCCTCATAAAGATAGAAGTACAAGAATGTGTGTGTGTGTGTTCTTGTACTTCCTACATAGTGAGGACCAGAACACGTTTTTAACCAACAGAGTGAGGACATTTTTGCAAAGTGAGGACATTTTGGCCGGTCCTCACTTCTTTAAAGGTTTTTTTTTAATTTTCAGACTTTGTTTTAAGGGTTAAAGGTTACATGATGATGATAATTAACTGAAACTGTATTGTGTGGTTACAAAACTAACTAAAATTATAGTAAAAATGTCCTTCGTTTTCGTCTTTGTCAACTTTTTTCATACATAATGAAGACGGATAAGACAGAGGAAATAAAGGCAAAATTTACTGTGACCTCTTTTAATCTCCCAACCAACAAATACCCCATTACAAAAAACTACAACTAATAAAAACTACACTAAAAATAAAGCATTTCAAAACAATAAAAACTAAACTAAAACTAGCAAACTCACTCTAAAAACTCATTAAAACTAACTAAATTTAAAAACAAAAATTCACAACAAAATTAAAAACTAATGAAAAATCCAAAAGTATTATAACCTTGCAAGGGTTATAATATTCCATGGATATTTGTTCCTATTGGTTTGTTCCAAGTCACGTGACTTTCAAGGTCCCGGAGATCAGAACAAAAAACATGGTGGACAGTTCTCTCATTTTTAGTGAAAAAATCAATATTTTGACTTAGTTTCTGCATAAAAATGGATTTTGATCACATTTCTAGCAAGAAATATATGTTTTATTTTCTAAATATTCACTCAGTGAATGTACATAATCACTTTGTATGTTGGAATAGCCACGGGATATGACTGTCATTAACTTGCATTGTAGCGAAATCCGTGTCAGTTTCACGGAAATTTGAGCGATTCCGTGGCTATTCCACGGATTTTGAGTTAAGCAAATCACGGATTCCTGTGAGACCATGTTGAAAACTTAACATATATTTCCAAAACTGATGACAAAAAGGGTGTTAAATAAAGTAAATCATATTTATTGCAAATTGCAGATCAGATGATGGACAAAAAAAGGCTGTGAAACTTTAAAATCTGCTTGTTTTCTCTTTAGTTCTGCTTCATCAGACCACATGAAACACTTTGTACCTACTCGCTTGTTTGAAGAACACGAGTCTTCTGGGAAATATTCTGAATCAATTTAGAAATGCAGCATAACAAACAAGTTATGAGGTCGACTTCCTATTTCCTAATGGAAAACATTACAGGACTGGTGTGTTGTTGGCATGTTGAATCACCCACTCGCTCTAATGGATCGATGACTAACAGCTCATCATTACTCAGTAATCAAATAATAATTATGTTTTAACGAGGAGCAGAATAGATGAATATGTGACACTTTAATGCATTTTATAAATGTCGGCTGATTAGATCTCACAAATGACATCTTGCCTTTTTACCATCAACCTTCAGGGATTACATTTCAGCTATTAAATCAAATTTCAGCCACTTTGCAGTTTCACAGGAACAGGTATCTTATTGTGAAAGGGTCTAATGTGATGTGACTATAAAATTGATATGTAAAAATATAATTTATAACCTATAAAATGGTTTATAACTTTGAACACTCATACTGATCTGAAGTCATGTGATTTGTTAAATATGTGCACTGTAAAAAAAAACAAAAAACGGAGATTTACTGTCTTGTTTTAAATTGTTTTCGTTGTTTTTTCTACATTGAAAAATTATTTAATTGTGTAATGGTCTTGAATGTTAAATTACAATAAATTATATCTAAAAAAAAAGATACACATCATATTTCTGAATGTAAAATTAACGAAACTTTCTGTTTTCTTGCAGTAAAAAAAATGCAGATATTTACTGTATTATTTTAAATAGTTTTGATTATTTTTTCTACATTAAGTGCAAATGCAATAAAAAATGTAAATTAATTTTATTACAAATATTAACCATAAAATGGAAGTTAAAATCTGTAAATTAATATTTTAGGACAATATAGATTTTTTTTAATGGTGTTGAATGTTAAATTACAATAAATTCTATGTAGGAATACAAAAAACATATATATCAACTATATCATATTGCTGAATGTAAAATATATTTTTAAAATAAATTGTAAAAAAAACTGTTAAAAGTCTGGCCAAATACTTACCATCATATTTAAGTAAAAAAGATATGTATATATTTTTAAATCCAGATATTTACTGCATATTACCTGCATTTTTATAGCTATTATCTGTAAAACTGTGTGTGTGTGTGTGTGTGCTTGTACCTCCTACTTAGTGAGGACCGGAACACGTTTTTAACCAACAGAGTGAGGACATTTGTGCAAAGTGAGGACATTTCGGCCGGTCCTCACTTCTTTAAAGGCTTTTTCTTTTTGATTTCAGACTTTGTTTTAAGGGTTAAAGGTTACATGATAATGATAATTAACTGAAAGTGTATTGTGTGGTTACAAAACTAACTAAAATTATAGTGAAAATGTCCTTCATTTTCGTCTTTGTCAACTTTTTTCATACATAATGAAGATGGATAATAAAAAGAAAAAAAAGGCAAAATTTACTGTGACCTCTTTTAATCTCCCACCCAACAAATACCCCATTACAAAAAACTACAACTAATAAAAACTAAACTAAAACTAAAGCATTTAAAAAATAAATAAATACTAAACTAAAACTAGCAAACTCACTCTAAAAACTCATTAAAACTATCTAAATTTGAAAACAAAAATTCACAACAAAATTTAAACTAAAACTAAAACTAATGAAAAATCCAAAACTATTATAACCTTGCAAGGGAATTCACTGTTACAATGAGGGTCCTCACAAAGGTAGAAGTGCAAGAATGTGTGTGTGTGTGTGTGTGTGTGTGTGTGTGTGTGTGTGTGTGTGTGTGTTCATGTACTCCCGACATAGTGAGGACCAGAACACGTTTTTAACCAACAGAGTGAGGACATTTTGGTCCTCACTTCTTGAAAGGCTTTTTTGAGATTTCAGACTTTGTTTTAAGGGTTCCAATGAGGGTCCTCACAAAGGTAGAAGTACAAGAATGTGTGTGTGTGTGTGTGTGTGTGTGTGTGGGCAGGTTGTTGGGTGTCAGCTTGACATTGTCATCACTCCAGTTTCAGTGTGTGATGATCTCACAGCCCCAGCTGAGTGCCTAAACACACACAGACCCGAAATAATGTGAGAAAACAATTTGCACTCGTACATAGTTTCTCTCCGCCTCACCATCTGTCTGCTGCTCCTCTGATGCCTCCCGTCAGCTGAAATGATCAGACGAGTGCAGATGGTGTCAGCCAGCATCACTCCTGATCCTCCAGGGTCTCACCTGTCACCTGGAGCCGCCCTGGAAGACGAGGCGGAGGGGCGGACGACCCGCACATACCTCCAGCGTGTCTCTGCACTGCAAAAAAGCCATTTTTTTGGCCTAAAACAGTGATTAAAGTTGGTAAAACTTGGAAATATAAATGATTGACATTTAGGGCAATAATGTAAGTTAGCACAACAAAGGAAGCCAGTTGTCTGCTCAAAAACAAGTTGGTGAGTTGTTGTTACTTATATCTTTAAGTTGGGGTTCACAACAAGGGACAATAGTTCTGATAACTCTTATTTCTTTGTTGGGAAATGCAGGAAAGCGGTGAAATTCTGTCATTTAATTTAATGTATTTTATTTGATAGGGACAATGCAGTTAGCATAGATACAGGACATGCATCTGATGTGCTGCATACAGAGATTTAGCTTCAGCTAATTTTCAACTCCCGTCTCTAGTTGGGCTTTTACAACTACATACAAAATCAAAACACTAAATCCAGTATACAATTACACCATCTACAAAATAGAATAAAATTACAAACAATTACAATATACATTTACCCTGAGAAAAAAATAAAAATAAAATAAACCCTGTATAAATATAGCTTAGAGTTTAAAATCATCATAAATCTATACAACAATAAGGAGAAAAGAAAGAAATAACAGAGAAAAAGAAAGAAAAAAAAACAAAAAAAAAACGACTTAAAGTTAGCTAGCAGCTAACTGATGCTAGCGGCTAACTGATGCTAGCGGCTAACTGATGCTCGCAGCTAACTGATGCTCGCGGCTAACTGGTGCTAGCGGCTAACTGATGCTAGCGGCGCTGCTTGTTACAGCTACAAGAGTAGCCATTAGCGTATCAATGCTAACTCAAAATTGTGGTCGCAACATTAGCTGACATTTCATAGCGGCGTTACAATCGTGCCAATTCAGCACATTGCAGAAGTTAGCAGAAGTAAGGATTAAAAGTTATTACAATGTTAAATTATAAGTTAAAAAATCTGAATTCAGAGTTGAGCAAACTCAAAAACAAAACTTAAAATGTTTAGTTTAATTGTCCAACTTAAAATGTTATCAAAGATTGTTGCCTTGAAATTTTGATTTCACCCAACTTTTCTGTTTTTGCAGTGTTTTTTTTATTTTGCAGGGATCAGCTGCTGCTGGCTGTGACTCTGAGCAGCTTTCACTCATGATGGTACAAATGTACTTTCTAAAAAAGCAGATAAGCACATGGAGCGTAACAAATAACAAATGACAAAAACCAAATAACAGGCTGCAAAGAAAAACAAACTCTAGTATTGATATTTGCACTAATGGCAAGATAATGACATGCCTGCAGGCGGCTTTGTGTTTATGAAGCAGCATTGTTACAATAAATCCACTCTTTTGTACTTTCAGCCATCATAACTGTGGGATGATTGACTGTCTTTGATTTTTGCTTATAAAGCAGACATAATATAAAGAGTACTAAAAGGCCCACGGAGGCTGACTGGCTCAAGCAAACCTCAGACTTTGACCCAGGAGACCAGTGAAAGTTTTTTCTCTCTAAATAACTTAAAAAATAAAAATAAAATAAAAACTATGGGCAAAAAAGCAGTTAAAAAGTTGGAAGATGGCAAAAAAGATGTTGAATCTGTTGATGTTTCTTTTAAATTATGCAGTTATATATATTTTGTTCTATAAATACAATACAAACTCAAAAATAGCAGTAAAAAAGCTATGAAATGATAAAAATAATTAATCTAATACTCCGGCTCGTCACCCGCGAAAAACTTCCCGATTTGAACTGCGAAAAAGTTATCCTTGGTGTTGTTTAATCTTTACTTCTACAATCCGGCAATATGGCTCCGTTAACGCAGCAAATGTGGAGAATGCGCCGGCGTCGTCAGCACCGTTACCTACCGCTCCGCTGTTGTTTCGGCCGCCATTACAAACATTTTTTTCGAGCTGAGCGGCTCTGCCTGGCTCCGCCTCTTCCACTTTGTAGACAAGATGGCGGCCGTTGAGTGCGTATAGTGAACATCGTTCCACACTCAGCGTTTTGACCGTGAGGGAAACATCCGGGTCCTTCAGGTTCACTTCTTTTTACCACAATCAGAATCGGAACACCCTGCGTAAACTAAGGCCCCGTTTACACGAGGACGCTCGCGGGTAAAAACGACAAAATATTTTATGTGAAGTGCCTTTCGTTTAGACGGTGACGGCGTTTTGGGGGCTTAAAGACGTAAAAATCTGAAACCCCCCTCCAAAGTGTAAAAGTGTAATCCTCTCCTCCGTAGCGTGTCGTCTACACTGACAAGACACAAAACTCTGATCTGATCTGCTCACGTCACGTATGTGTTTACGTCACATACGTGCTCCAGGACAGGAAATAAAGAAACGTGGGATTATTTCCATGGTGGGACCTTCAAGCTGCTCTGGCAGCTCTAATAAACTTACAGGAGTCTTTCCACCAAATGTCCAGGATATGTACAGATAGTATTAGTGAACAGAGAAGGATCTGGAATTACCTCCATCACATTCTGGATGCAGCGATTGGTGGGAGGAGCCAGACGGCTGTGAACGAGACCTGGGAGATCTAGTGATGGAGGAGAACTTTGTGGAAGGAGTAGCTGATGAAAATGTGTGGCGTGAAAACTTCTGCATGCCCAAAGATGCTCTTATGGCTTTAAGTGATGCCGCCTGGCTGCATACAATCACATTTCAAACACTTTAGCGTCACCGTTTGCAGCAGATTTCC
>NC_081531.1:36506381-36553881 GCF_030273125.1 Centropristis striata | reverse complement strand
CAACCCCTAGAAGTCACATAGTTGAAGTTCAATCATCCAGATCATCCAGGTGATTTCCTGAGCTCCTGATGGATCCTGATGGATCCTGCAGCTTCTCTCCAGTCAAAGAACAACAACAAATAGCTCCAGTTGGACAGTTTCATAGACGCCAATTAGAGTAAAACCTTGAGTTGACTTGAGGTGAAGAGATGTCATGTTGCCAGGAGACAGTAACAAAAAACAACATGCTCATGTTTGGTTGTGTGCAGGTTAATGAGGCTTTTTTGAGTCGGGCTCTTGCTTGACCACACAGGATCCAGGCGCAGCGTTGATTAATGTAATGTTCCTGTTTAATGAGGTGATGCCGCCGGCTGTGCTGCAGCTGGAAAAGTAGACCGAGCCGAGGTCACAAGTGCAGCGAATAGAGGATCTGGTTGAAAATGAGGACAGCCTGCATGGTGTTTGTGTGTTTGTGTGTTGACTCGGAGCCTGAAACACGCTGTAATTATTCATTATTCGAAGATTCAGGTACGATTGTCTCATTTCCGGGAGAATCTGGAGCAACAGGATTTGTGTTTTGGCAGAAAGAGAAAAGAGCAGTGTGGACTTCAGTGCTCTTTTCCTTTCTCTCTTCCTCCCCCTCTTGTCCTCCTCCTCCTCCGCTCCTCATCCATGTGAATGGAGAGATGCTGAGGGTGGAGGTGTGGGCCGCCTGCTAGACACTCAGAAATAAAACTGCTCTAGAAACCATGCATTGAAAGGGATTTCTCACCCATCTCATGCACCCTGCTCCCATTTTTTTTTTCCTCCCTCCAGTGAACGGGACGCCGGCCAGTCAGCTGTCCACTCCTCATTCGGGAAAATCTCCCAGCCCCTCCCCGACCAGCCCGGGCAGCCTCAGCCGACGCCGGGTAAGACTTGAATACAAACAAACTCACACACAAACATCTAGTGACACTAAATCTATAACACATTGCCTCTATGTTCTCAGGAAAAGGACAAATCTGTGACTGAGCATAGGCCGACTACATCTTAGAGTCGCTAGAAACACGAAGAAAACCACAACATCCCGACATCTTTAGGTCTCAGAAGGGGGTGGGGGCGTTGACCTTTGACCTCTCGCAGTGCTGCTCTGGGATTCCAAGAATAACAGGCTCATGTTAGGATCCTCCGATGTTACAATTCTTATCCAGTGTTAATAGATTTTCAAGGGCAACTCCTCATTTTTGTCACATTTCTGTCACATTCCCACATATGCTGACCCGTACGTCTTTGTTCCATAATGAGTGATGCTATCACTGACTCCTAGAGATCTGTCAGTCAGAAATTTGTGCAGTATCTGATCTAAAAAGTGAGACTGATGGCTGGTTCTGTGAGCTCCCGTCTGTTTTTATTCTGTGAACAAAAAAAAAAATTGGCTTGCAACTTCTGTTAGCCACCAAGCAGTGACAAAAAAAAGACCAATCACAGCCAACTGCTGATCTGGGATTACTTATTTTTTATCAAGTCATGTCATTTTGTACATGTTCTTTTGTGAAAAGAATTTAGAAACGCATTTTATACTACTAAATGGGTTTTTAAGAAAAATCCCTGCTTAAACATCTGAGAATTGTGATTTTCTGTAACTAACAGATCTGAAACACATTATTGTACACTGTAAATCTGATAGTCACTATGAAGAAAATACTGCTGTGCAGAGAGGGAGCATGCAACTCAAACGGAAAAACCTTGAATTCCACATCAGATGGTTGTTGTGCTTGTGCTTGTGCTGGGGTGTCGTGTGTTTGTGTGTTTGTGTGTTTGTGTGCGTGCATGTGTTCAAGATCAAAGTATTTGTTAATCCAGTTCTTGACAGTGGCAACGGCAAGCTTTTAATATCGGCCTCAAATCCTCATCAGACTCTGTTTTCTGGCAGTAGCTCTTTAATTTGCAGGAACTCTTTAAGCTGCTGATGTAGATTCATCTCTATCGTAAACACTTGCACGCTTGGTTCACCTCACATGCACACACAGCAGAATATAATATAAACCTGTGGTGGGCTCATGTGAGCTCACGTTACTTGTGTTTTTCTCATGCATACTGAGCATGTGTGCACCACTGACAAAAAGGGCATAGCTATGATTTATTTAGCAATTTATTGGTGCAGGCATGAAGATTTTTCAAGTGAAGAAAAAGCCAAGAATGAGGTTGGGATCAATATGTTTCCAGAAAATTGAGCGGTTTGGGAGTAATTTCTGTACATAAATGAGCTAAAATCAGCATAGCATAAAGAATTCATCTCTTGGGCTCAGCAGCTTTCGGTCTCGTGCTGCGTTCAATGTGCCAGAGAGAATTAATGGAGAGTGTTGAGTCTGGCCCTTCAGGCTTCTGATGTATCAGTGATGAGGTTATATTGGTGTGATATGAAGGTCAGCGGGGGACAGATCAGGAACACATCACATTTAGAGAGCAGAACAAGGTGCACTAGAACTTCCACAGTCATCTGTATCATGGAAGTGGGTCAGCACAGACCTCAGTGTAGAAAGGGAAAGAAGAAGGCATGTGCACACATTAATAAACTCTTTCTTTCTGTCTCTGAATGATGCATTCAGGGCACTTTATAAAGACAATCACAGTGGCAGGTCCTGCTGCTCCGGGATCATTTCACCTTTGCAGAGACGGATCTGTAAAAAAATACAGACTGGTCTCCCCTTAAAAACAACAATATGTTTGTACAGACAGCAAAATAAGACTAATTTACATTTTAGACTCTCATCCACGGCCATCTTGCTGACGTAGCAGTAATGATTGACAGCGATGCAGAGTTTAAGTGGCGGATGTCACACTCAGCACTGTAAAAAATGTTTGTAAAAATTACAGTAAAACACTGTCAAGTTGCATCAGAAATAGGGCGTAAAATTAAAAATGTAATATCACCGTAGAAGATGCTTGTAATTACCGTAAATCAGGGAATAATTCAAAACTTTTAGACTGTAGAAAACACAGTTTTTTCATGTAAAATGAATGGAGAAATACCATAATGTCACAAGGACACAATCACCCTAAAAATAAAGGCACTACTCAGTCTTAATTACAGTTTTTGCTGATTTTTACATTTGTTTCCGGCATTAATTTATTTACTAGGTCAGTGGTTTTGTAGCCCAAATTCACAGAGACTGCAGCCTTTTTTACAACCGCGAGCCGTACGTGTGTGTTTGTGTACGAAACGATCATATTGGTCATTTTGACAACGGTCTATTCTGTCGTTTAGGTTGGAGATCGTGTTGAAGCATACAGGTTTTGAGATTTGGAGCAGAAGCTAACGAGATGTAATGAGAGAATAAAAAGGAAAACCTTTCCCCTCCTCGTCTCCACATTCACTGCCTCCGTCCACGACAAACATTAGCCTTTGCAAATTAGCTCTATAGTGTAATCGTGACCTCAGTGTTAAACTCACAGAGTTTCACCAGCGTGTACTTCTCAACCAGAGATTATTTGGGTCTTTGTACTTGCTGACACTCTGTGCTAAGCAATGTGCAATGTTGGCTGCAAGGAAGGAGCCTCAGTCCATTATCTCTCCTCTCCTCCTGCAGCTCCTCAGCTGGATGATGCTGTAATTCTTCCCCCACTTCTTACTTCTTCTATCCATCCTGTTTAGCAGCTCTCCCCTCTCTCTGTCCCTCCTCCTCCCCTGACAGTTTCTAATTTCACTCCATCTCTCACCCATTACCCCCCCCCCTCCTCTCCCTTTCCCATATGAAAGGGTATTAACTTCACAGGGAGAAATTATATTCCATCATTTCCCTTGTAGATTAATTCTAAGCTTCTTTGAGAAGTAGGCGCCAAGTTTCTGACACTATATTTGCACATTTCCCTCTGCCTCTGTGTCACCTCTGTGTAAACATGCATGCATAATCACAAATGTAGAGTACACACACACACACACACACACAAATCCTTTTATTGTTATGCTGACAATTGCAATGCACGTAACTTTCTCACCAAAAAAAAACCCCAATCTTGACTCAGAAATGACTCTTTTCCTTCTAATGAAACCTCCATTTTGAATATCTGTGTATTAAAAGAACAACTAGGGCTCAAAAGATGACAAATATTTTTTTCAGCTTTAAAAGAAGTGAAAGCTGCCATGAATCCATTTCCTCAGCAGCCACACAGTGACCTGTGCTACGAGTGTAGCATTTAAAATAGTTCACCTTGCTGGACCCTGCATTTAAACACTTAGAGGCACTTTGCAGCCTGATGTAGGTTTCTCTCACGGCTCAGACCGTCCTAACCTATTTCCCCGAGCAGAATACACAGACACATGGCTGCACTGTGGCTTTCTCTTCCCCTTTCACACATGCATCGCTGCAGGCACAAAGACATGCACACACAATCACTTGTACGTATATGAATGCATCATAAAAAAAACCCTTTTATACATGAAATCGCCATTTGTGCACAGACAGAACACAACAGCTTGATGCACACTTGCACATGTTGTAAGTTTTATACATTTGGTGCATGCTAGTGTGACCCATTTTTATGAATTAGAAAAGAAAGGCATGCACCCGCTTCTTCTTCTTTGCTTCTCACGCCTCGTCTACGTTTTATTTTGTGTCTGTAATTCTGTATCGTGTATATATATATATATATATATATATATATATATATATATACATATATATAATAGAGTATGCCCTTTAGATTTCAACACAATCACCATCCAGTGTTAAAAACAGAACAAATGATGTGAATATAATAAATGATATCTATTAATATATCTAAATAAATTAACTTATATGAAAGTAATAATGATTTTTCAATTCAGGTGTTCAAGTCTGTTCTAAACTTATATTGTTGTAAAATAGCAATTCTCACATTCAAACAAGCTGTAATAGTTTCTTTTTTTCTTTCTAAAAGTTACACAATTTGACTGTTAACGCCGTCAAACTGAATGAAATAGCCTATTTGGTAATTCGCTAATTGCATAAACATACATAAATTGCATTGAAATCTGTTGCAAAAGTTAAAGATTTTCAACATATTTGAGGCGAATTACGGACTGAAAAACCACAACAATGATAAAAAAGGAGTAGTTAGATCAGTGATGCTTCCCATCACAATAAATGGACTTCTGATTTGTAGAAACTAGCATTAGAGTCCTTTCACGGCCACTTTTCTTCACTAAAAGCACCCTCGCTTTCCATATTCACATTTCTTCAATATTTTATATTAAAACCTACAGACACACACCCTGATTTTTCATTTTCTGTCCATAACCGAGGTGCAGATGAGTCAAACGAGCCGCCGAGGTCGCGTCTGTTTACTCCGTTAGATGTGAAGAAAACACAGGCGGGAAATAAATCATTAAATAAAAAAATAAAAAAACACGCAGAAACAGACTATAGTGACCGACAGACTGAAAACAAGACAAGCAGAAGGTCCGTTAATGCCACTATGACAGCTGTGATACAGTCAGGTGTGTGTGTGTGTGTGTGTGTGTGTGTCAACTGTAGTATGTCACCTCCATCCTCCTCTCACCATTGACTCATTCACGTCCCTGATCCATTGAATTGCATGCTCCATCTCTCATTACCGTCCATATTTTGTGTTCGGGTGATTCATAATTAAATTATGTGTGCGTGTGTGTGAGTGTGAAAGAGAAAGAGAGAGAGAGAGAGAAAGACCGAAGATGTATTATGAAGTTGTTAAATATTGTCTCATCTCATCCACGTGTTGTTACTACAGATTGTATTTGTAATTTGGTTGTATTATATTTCTTATTTTATGTTGTGTTGATGTCATTAGATGGCGTTTCTGTTCCTTGTTCTGCTGAAAAGACTGGCTGCAACATGAGGAAAATGTTTCTAATTAACTCTTTATTACGTCAAATTGTTAAAAAATGATTCAAATCTGACTCATATTTACATATCTTTAATTGAGAGAGAGAGGGGGGGCTTTAGGGTACATGTAAGATAAGTAAATATTAACGGGGAAAATAATATTTCACAACCTGGTGCATCATTTTCATATTGTGATTTTAATTTTCATGTAAGGCCGCCAGCTCTTCTTGGCTCATTTGTTTCTGTTTGTATTTTCTTTGCTTAATGTATTCATTTCAATTTTGTTGATGTCATCATTAAATTCATTGTCATTTCATTTTCATTTTGTGTTTTCTCTTCTTCTCATCGTGCTCATTTGTGTTGATTAACAGCTCATTTTGTTCATCAGATACAGAAACAAACCTTTCTATTGATGGATGATGATGGGTTCTCCTTTGTTAAACTTGTGTCTGTGTTCAGAGATTACAACACAAACTCCCAGCGGAGCGTTCATCTCCCCGTCCCGCTGCTTCTGCTCTGGATGTCATTTTTTAATTTCCCCCAAAGCATTTAATCATGTTCCTGTGATTCCCCGGGATTACGGCCCATAAGGAACGTGATTAGAAAACGTGCCTGCGTCAAAATGCCAAAGCAGAAAAAGTCCGAATCCCCCGCTAATATTTCTGATCTCGTCAGATGAGAGTCAAATAGATTATGTTTCCTGTCTGTCTAGACAACAAAATAAGAGAAATATTATCTCCTGCACCTCTTGGAGTTCATTTTGTGTGTTTTTCACTGTCCAGTGTTATGGAATTTGCACATAGAGACATAAACAGGATCAATAATGCGAATATAATTCATTTTAGCTGTTAATATATGTAAATTAATGAATGTATGTGAATGTAATAATGGTTTTTCCAATGTTATGTATCTTCAATGTAGTTGGTGTAGCCTATGCCAAACATATATTATAGTAAAATAGCATTTCTCAAATTCAAAATGCGTTAAAAATCACACAATTTGACTGTCAAGAAATCAAAATGTCATGAAATTACCTGTTAGCTTATTCACTACTTGCATAAACATACATATAATGCATTGAAATCTGTTGAAAAAGTCAAAATTTTCAACATACTTGACCCAAATTATAGACTGAAAAATCACTTTTCAACTTTAATTAATCTTTAATTCAGGCGGTGAAACCTATGCCAAGCATATATTGGTTTAATATAGCATTTCTCAAATTGAAAATGAATTAAAACAAGCTTTAAATCCTCCTTTTTAATTCTAAAATTACACAATTTGACTTTAAAATAACCTTTTAATCATGTTTCTGTGATCCCCGGGATCGCGGCCCATAAGGAACGTGATTAGAAAACTTCTCCGCGTCCAACTGGCAGAGCAGAAAAGTCCGAACCCCCCCCTAACACTTCTGATCTCTTCAGATGAGAGTCAAATAGATTATGTTTCCTGTCTGTCTAGACAACAAAATAAGAGCCAAGAAATATGATCTCCTGCACCTCGTGTGGTTATGAGCAGCAGAGTGGGAACTTGGGACAAAACAAAGTACCCTGTTTCTATCAAATCTTATTAGATTTCTTTATACCGAAGCAAACAGCAATAAATCCTGCTTCTGCTTCTGGATGTTGCATAACAGTGAAAGTGACAAGAAATGCTGCTGCTGCTGCTGCTGCTGAGAGGAGGTTTGTCTGTTTCTGCCTCAGGGAGCCAGAGAAAGACAGCTTTATGTCGTAATCGGATTCAAGCGCAGGGTCACCCAGGACAAGGCCGCCCGCCATTACTCTTAAGTCGCTTCCTGCGAATGTGCGGTGCATTTTAAACGCTGAATGACAGACTTCCCTTTTCATTATTCCTGCTGCTCCACATCTAAGGTCCATGGTGGAGCTGTTTAATTCACATTTATGCACTGATCAGTATTCTGAGTGTTGGCCTTGTGAGTTTGAAGAGCGCTGGCTGCAGCCGTGATGTAAGGTTTGTCGGTGTGTTTCTGTGTGCTGTGAGTCATAGCCAGAGCAAAGAGTAGATATAGAGCTAGCTAGGAATAGTGTGTGTGTGTTGTGCAACAATCTAACAATAACAACAGTCCCTGCCAAGTGTAGTGATCAATATCAAGCAGCCCAGACTCCATACATCCCCGTCCCTTTGTTTCTGTCTCTCACTCTGTCTGTCATTCCATCTGTCTCATATTTTTTTCTCACAGGAAAAAGAGAGATACAATGTTCATAGAAGGTTGAACCAACCTCCCAGCCCGCAGACAGGAAATGGCCATATATAGGCTTTCTGTCTCCACAGTGGAAGTCTCATAAGCTGCCTCTCTCCTCTCTGTGAGCAGTTTCCATAGCAACAGTATTTTGTTTCCCTCGGTGGCAGGAAGAGAGAGATACGAGTCCAAAATGAGAAAGCGAGTAAAAAAGGACACGGGGCTTGGTGTGAGATAAGGGCACAGGAGAGGTAAATATACGGGAGAATAAAAGAGCAGGAGAAGGATGTTTTCATAGATAAAGCACAGGAGGGTCAGTGGCTTTATGGGTATTAAGTGGGTTTTCTTTTTTCCGGGATGAGTGCCCGAGCAAAAACAACATTACATAAACCAAATCCAGCCTGACTCACAGCATGGTTCACCTGGGTGGCTCTGGGGCCGGAGCGCCAGAGATGAGTAAAGGAGCTGACAGTTATTACGGCAGCGCCGCTCTCCAAATAGTTTTGGGAGCTAAATCATTATGAAGGCTGGCCTTTGCCTCTTTCTGGCCTGACAGCGAACACTCCGGGCTGTATCACAGTCTTACTGGACACCAAAGAAATAAGAGGCTATTTCCAGTTCCCAGCATGCATTTTTAAATAGAGTAAATGTTGATCTGCGCTGTTGAAAACCCTCTTTGTCAGCGCTGGAAGAAAAGTTCACTTACTGAAAGAAACTACAAGGAACTTTTGTCTGGTTATGAAACAGTCTCACTTTAAATGTGCAAAATGGTCACATACTGCAAAAAATAGGGGGCAGTATTTCATTTGTGCAAGTTATGCATGATTTACCAACTGCACCATTGATATTTATCAAGATTGTGTTCAGTTAGACATGCAATCAACATGCCATGTCTTCAAAAATGTAAAGCAAACTTTCCGAGCTAAATTTAAGACCTGCACAAAAAGCGAGATTCTGCATCTCTTTTTTTACATTCCACTTGCTCTGTCCTTGTATTTCACTTAAATCTATAAGTCCTGCAGCTCTATTGAATCAGGACAATCATGGCCTGGAGTGGGAACAAATCAAAACATAAACAAAAAACATATTTTCGATCTCCCGGCAGGTTGGTGGGGTTCAGAGAGTTTTATCTCCAGAGAGATGATTTGCTCAGGGGAGGCAGGCAGAGCAAACAGCCCAGCAGAGCAGAGTCACAGGCGGATGGGATGTGGACTAGCTAGCTAAATTGTGGATGTTTTCATGCAATCTGGTCTGACATCACCATAAAGGATCTGTCCCTGCACTGTAAAAAAAAAACCTGTTGTTTTTACGGTAAAAAACTGGCAGCTGTGGTTGCCAGAACTTTACCGTAATAAATACGGTGCAACTTTTTTCTAATATTACGGTAAAAAGATATTGACACTGTTGATTTCACGTTTAAGATTGCATTTATTCCATTTTTTTACCGTATGAATAAAAGGTTTTTCCATCAAAAGATTTGACATATAATTGACAAGAAAATACTTTATAAATGCCGCATAAATTAAATATTTTACCATTAAATATTACAGTATATTTCTGTTAGATATGGTGTTTAGTACATTTAACAGTGAGAAAAAGTATTTTTACATAAATAAATGCAAAAATTACAGTGATGCTTTTTGCAGTAATAGAGTAATGGTTTTTTTTTAATTTAAAACCTGTAAAATACTGTTCTGGCTGATTTATACATTTACAGTATTTAATTGTTCCTGAAACTGAATTAACCCATTTATCATTTTACGGTCTTTTACTGTCATGGTTTAGCAGTTTTTCACCGTAAAAATTTACAGACAGTTTTTACAGTGTGTTCAGACTTACAGCGCTGCTCTCAGCCTAAACACTCCGTTTGACCATTGCAACAGTCTCTTAAATATTCAGATTCTTATGCAAATATTGACTCATAAAACAGTAATCCCTTTCAACCATCACTTATGAACCTCTAGAAGTGTGTGGTATTGTCTGTATCTGCAGGGACCCTGCCCTGTTTTTTCCCCCATCTTACAAGGAACTTTTGTCTGGTTGTGAAACAGTCTCAGTTTAAATGTGCAAAATGGTCACATACTGCAAAAAAATAGGGGGCAGTATTTCATTTGTGCAAGTTATGCATGATTTACCAACTGCACCATTGATATTTATCAAGATTGTGTTCAGTTAGACATGCAATAAACATGCCATGTCTTCAAAAATGTATAGTTTTTGCCCCCATCTTGCTGTTCGAGACATTTATGGGTGACACCTTTTGTGCACAAAGCTGCAAAAATAGTGGACACAGACCTGAAAAAACATCAATTTAGTGAGGAGAAACATGAGGAGGAGAAACATGAGGAGGAGAAACATGAGGGGGAGAAACATGAGGGGGTGAAGCTGGCTCTGAAACATGACTTTATATTTACAAACAGCAGACAGAATCAGCATTGTGTGCCTTTAAGTCCAGTCTTTGAGTCAATGCACTTAGCTACATTTCACCACTGCACTTTGTAAAATCAGAAGCATGAAATAGTTGTTTTTCGAGAACTTTTACCATGATAACATTCCTTTCCTTGATGCCTCTTTTTACACATCATCTTGTTACTAATGCTCGCCGGGTTATTATCATAACAACGGGCAGCATCCATTTATCCAGCAGCACTTTCACATCTCATCTCCTCTGACTGATGTGTGAATTATACGATGTGGTGAGAATCCACAACAAGAAAACATCACAGAAACTACACCTGCACTGGATTATGAGATGAAAGAGACAGGTAGCTTCAGCCAGACACCGTTAGTTACTAACAAACTGCTGCACGTGCAGATCGCCTCATGCATCACACACTTATCATGCAGAACATTTAGCGCAAAGTGAACTTGTTAATAATTCAGACGGATTATATTTAAGAGGGATTATGCTGCACCTGTTTCATTACTGTCCAGTGGTTCAGGAGGAGAGAGCAGAAAGATGGACAGCAGTGGAGGGAAAGATAGAAAGAGAGAGGGGTAGATTCTCATTTACAGTCCCGGCTAGCTGCTCGCTCCCCGCCCTCGTTGCTTCCATGACAACCAGACAGAAGGTTACGAGGTGGAGGGCGTAATGAGTTTTTGTCTTAAGATAGACGCAGACGCCGCATCTCTTTCCCCTTAATGACCTCCTACTCACCGTACACATGAAAGGCAGCATTCACGCGCCTTTATTAGTGTCATCAAAACCTGTTTTCATCTGTTTTTTAAAGGTCGCAGTGAAGAAAGAAAGGGACAATTAGATAAGAAGGACTTCAAGTCTTTAAAGTGAATGGGGAAGAGGGATGCAATGGTCCCATGCAATGATATTTAAATATATATATATATATTTTTTTTACATTACATTTTAAAGTTTGTACTATAAGAATCTTTACCTATATTTATATATATATATGCATACATTTTCATTTAATTATTATTATTATTTTATATTTTGTCTATTTTATTTATTTATTGATTATTATTTTAATTTGATTTACCTAATTACTATCTGCAGTTGTATCCTGTATATAATATTGTGTATTTTTTGTATATATATATGTATATATATGTATGTATATATATGTATACACATACATATATATACACATATATATACATATATATTTATATATATATATATATATATTATATTATATTATATTACATAGAATTCACTGTATTTTCCTTTTTTTTATGCCATTTGCACTTGATATAGAAAAATCAAGAAAACCCTGTAAAAAATACAGTAAATTTCTGGAAAATAACAGCTAGAACAGTCTGTAAAGTTTAGAAAGACACATCATTTTGCTGTAATGTAGCCTTTAGAACTTATTAAAAATTTCCATATATCGCCCAGCCCTAACACTACTTTCCTTTTTTAATGTGAATAATACTAAGAAACAGCAAAGAAAAATGTAGATAAACATCAGTTTGCAGTTCACCAGTGCACATCATTTCTGTTTAGGATTCCTGCAGCAAGAGATGAAATGAAAATCTCTGTTTTGTGGCAGAGTGAAGGGTCAGTCCAACATGGACACTCAGGTGGTTTTCTGTCTCAGGAACCGGTTTCCATCCAGCTCAGTAGCTTAAATAAATCTGTTCTGTTCTTTCTGTGAACCAGTGTAAACACAACACAATGCAACAGACAGACACGCAAACACAAAGACAGACTTCAGGATGTTCTCAGGATGAGATCAGCTGCACAATGTCCTTTTGTCTATTTTTGGACATACATATTTGTCTCAGCTGGGAGTAGAACAGAAGGGACTGCTTTATGGGTTTTGTGTTGAGTGTGGAGCGGATTGCAAACTATTTTTGGTGATAATACGCATTTAAATATTCTCCTCTCCCTCCCTGCAGGGGTCCCAGGGTTCTTCCACCTCTCTGTCTTCCACTAAAGTGTCCAGCTCTGTGGAGGACGGGGACGGGCCTGTTCCTGAAGGTGAGAAGAAGATCTGTCATCAGTCTGTCAGCCCATGTTCCTGCAATATCACACATGTCTGAATCATGTTTATGACCTTTAATGCATCCCATGTTAGAGATCACATCCTGTTCTCATCACTTCTTTTCTCACATTTTCTTCCCCTCTGCCCCTGGTGTCGCTGCTCATCGCTCCAACTCCATGAAACTCACAAAACATTACGCTTTGCTCTTATAGTCTAGACGGATTTCAGAATAAAGGCCTTCTATAAGAAGTGAGGAGCATTTATGGGTACAAGTCAGGAACCGGCCTACTTTACATATTTCAAGGGTGCCAAAAAAAATGGTTCCCAAGCGAAATTTTGAGTTTTTGACCTTCTAATTTGTATCAAATGGCCACCAAATTGCCCATCTTGCACTGGGTCAGTGTCTTTTTTATGTATATATATATATGCAAATTACCAACTGGAACATTTAAAAGTGAAATTGATTGAATATTTATGTCGGCCTTAAAAAAATGACATAAATAATGCTAAATTTCACCTTAAAAGTTGGTATTTTGCATATATATATATATATATATACAGTACAGGCCAAAAGTTTGGACACACACCTTCTCATTCAATGCGTTTTCTTTATTTTCATGACTATTTACATTGTAGATTCTCACTGAAGGCATCAAAACTATGAATGAACACATATGGAATTATGTACTTAACAAAAAAAGTGTGAAATAACTGAAAACATGTCTTGTATTTTAGATTCCTCAAAGTAACCACCCTTTGCTTACTAGAATATAAGACATGTTTTCAGTTATTTCACACTTTTTTGTTAAGTTCATAATTCCACATGTGTTCATTAATAGTTTTGATGAATCACAATGTAAATAGTCATGAAAATAAAGGAAACGCATTGAATGAGAAGGTGTGTCCAAACTTTTGGCCTGTACTGTATATATATATATATATATATATATATATATATATAAGACACTGAGCCTCCACTATATCCTTGCTCTGACTCTAGACTATAGATCCAGAAACTTAATTTCCTCATCTTTGATTGCCTACTTACAAAAAAACTAAGGGGAAATGGTCCAACGACCAACAGCCGCCATTTTGATATGCAAATGAGAAGGTCAAAAACAAAAAAATTTGCTTGGGAACCATTTTTTTTTCAGATTCAGCACCCTTGAAATAAGTAAAGTAGGCCGTCTAGACTATGATGTCGGCTCACAGATCCTTGACATTTTCATCTTTGATTTTATTTACCTTTAGAGGACCTTTTTAAATGTTATAACTCAATTAATTCATTCATTTTTAACTGAACACTGATTGCATATATTTGCAATTTAATTTACTTGTCCTTTTGCCAGCTTGATTGGCATCTCCAGAGCTCTCTGCAGAGCTGCAGGTCACATAATGTCGACCATGGGAACATGTAAATAGATTTCATTTTTTGGATTATTCAGACAGCACATGAATGCAGCAGTGATTTGCAGCTGCTCAAAATGTAATGGATACTTCACTGGCTCATGCTTCATCATTCCATGAAGTTTCATGAAAATTGGTGCAATAGTTTTTCCATAATGCTGCTGAAAAACAAACCGAAAGCATCACCTCTTTGCTTCTGCTGTATGTTTAACTGTTCGTTTTATTTATTTTTAAATATATGTGTTAAGTTTATTTA
The DNA here is from genome assembly GCF_030273125.1 of Centropristis striata. Taxonomy (NCBI): domain Eukaryota; kingdom Metazoa; phylum Chordata; class Actinopteri; order Perciformes; family Serranidae; genus Centropristis; species Centropristis striata. The sequence continues at coordinate 36,539,769 of NC_081531.1, read as the reverse complement.
TTTATTTTATATTCTTTAATATATTTGTACTTTTTAAAATTATTTTTACAAAGAATTTCTTTGACTAATGCTACCTGTTGTCCTGTTGAATATCAATGAAATAATTGTCATTAGCAGTAAATGCTGTATCCTTTAACCCTTTATCAGGCGAAAAAATATATAAAAATATTTGGTAACTTCAGAGGATATCATCAATATTTCGAGAAAAAAGTTGCAAATTTACTAGATTAAAGTGGCAAATCTACAAGAAAAAAAGTCACAGATTTAAGAGATTTAAAGTGGTGAATCTGCGAGAAAAAAGTTGCTTTTCATCCCACTTCTTTCTCATAAATCTGTGACTTTTTTCGTGCAGTTTTGCCACTTTAAATCTCTTAAATTTGCAACTTTTTTCTTGAAATATTTTTTTTTTCGATATCCGCTGAAGTTACAAAATACGGTTCTTCGCCTGATAAAGGGTTAAGGTGTTCTGCACGAAAAAAGTTGCAGATTTACAAGAAAAAAGTGTGAAAAAACTACTTTTTTCTCGCAGATTCACCACTTTAAATCTCATAAATTTGCACATTTTTTTCTCGTAAATTTGCCACTTTAACCTCGTAAACGTTTTTAATATCCTCCAATATTCCAACATGGTCTCACAGAAATCCGTGAAATAGCCACGGATTTCGCTTAACTCAAAATCCGTGGAATAGCCACGGAATCGCTCAAATTTCCGTGAAACTGACACGGATTTGGCTACAATGCAAGTTAATGCCAGTCATATCCCGTGGCTATTCCAACATACAAAGTGATTATGTACATTCACTGAGTGAAGATTTAGAAAATAAAACATATATTTCTCACTAGAAATGTGATCAAAATCCATTTTTATGCAGAAATTAAGTCAAAATATTGATTTTTCACTAAAAATGAGAGAACTGTCCGCCATGTTTTTTGTTCTGACTGCCGGGACCTTGAAAGTCACGTGACTTGGAACAAACCAATAGGAACAAATATCCATGGAATAGCCACGGGATATGACTGGCATTAACTTGCATTGTAGCCAAATCCGTGTCAGTTTCACGGAAATTTGAGTGATTCCGTGGCTATTCCACGGATTTTGAGTTAAGCGAAATCCGTGGCTATTTCACGGATTTCTGTGAGACCAGGTTCTAGATTCTCAAGGGTTGAAATTTGGAATTTGCAAGTATTTCAATGAGTGTCCTATTAAGGGTTAACAAGGCTCTCTGGTCCTTTCTGTGCTGAAAAAAGTGCACAAGTGTAAATCCTGGTCCTTCCTCCCTGCAGCTGAGGTTCTAGTGGACGAGGTTCCAGCGGTGCCGTCCTACATATCAGACCGCTACAAGGTGGGACGCATGTTAGGAGACGGGAACTTTGCAGTGGTGCGGGAATGTGTGGAACACTCCACGGGACGGGAGTACGCTCTGAAGATCATCAACAAGGGCAAATGCAGAGGCAAGGTGAGCTGAGAGAGAGAAACATTCATTTACATTCAGTCATTCAGTCATTCAGCAGCTTTTATCCAAAGAGATTACAGGAAGAGTCAAAACAAACAATCAAGGTATCGTGCAATAAGAGCTGTTAGTGCATCAATAAGTGCTGGTGATGATTCTTTGAGGAGTAGAATTATCGGTAACACTTTACAATAACCAACTAAGTGATGTTTATAGATGGTTTATAGACCAATTATTAACTATTTACAAAGTGCTATACATATTTAATCTTTAAATGTTTTTCTACTAATTTCTTAAAGGTATATTAACCATTTCAAAATCTTTAATATAGTTAATATGGTGTTAAAAATGTCATAATGAGTGCAACTAACACTATTAATAAACTATTAATTATAATTTAATTGTTTGTTATTGGTAAAGTAACTATAAACTTACATTAATATACCATCGATTTGTCATTTATAAATGATGTAGTTAGTTAAACATTAATAAATTATGTATTTACCATTCTAAGTGGCCTATATACAGTTTATAAATGATGGTTATTGTAAAGTGTTACCGAATTATGGTGTGGTCGAGGATAATTCTACTCCTCAAAGAAGGATGTAGGAACACGGTTGTTTGTCTTAAAAATAAAGGATTACTTGTGTTGAAAATTAATAATTATCTGCACATGCACCACCCCTTAGTTTCTCATTAGTCTATTTTAGTATATCTTAGTTTTTTTGTGTCGTTAGTTTGTTGTTTATTCCTTTTTTGGAGATCCTCATTTGGGGAATACCAGTCTGCCTTGTATATATGTTTGTCTGGTTACCCTATGTTCAAATAACAGTAAACAACTAAGTCATTTTAATTGACAATATAACGTAAATATCTGTATTTCTTTGAAATATATTTTTTATATTAAATTTACTGTAAGAAAACAGAATATTGCATTCATTTTACATTCAGCAATATGATGTGTATTTTTTGTAAAAAAATACAAAAAAAAAATTTTTTTTTTACATAGAATTCACTGTTATTTAACATTCAATTTGCAGTGCGATGCAAATTAACCCTCTATGGTACGGTGTTGCCCTCAGGCAACATCCCCCTTTTTGGCCTGTCAAATTTCTACAATGCATGTTTTTGAGTTATGTGATACTTTTAAAAAGAGGGAAGAGGTTAAGGAACCAATAGCAATGCTTTAACTTGTCACATGACCTCCAGGCGGCCATATTGAAACCCTATTTTGCAGACTTTTCCAAATGAAACAGCTTTGCCATTTTGCGCCACAAATAATCACTCAAAAAGTCATTTCGTGGCCCTTTTTACATCTGGAAAAAAATATATTCCTACTGATAGTTGAGTAAACCTTCATTTTTGATAGTTTCATACACTGTTCAAGACAATCATTTACGGGCAACAAACCCCAAAAACTTCAACAACAAAAAAAATAATTATAAAACTTCTTCAGATTATGTTTATTTAGTCTATTTTAAGACAAAAAAAAAACATTTTTTCCTTACTGGCATCATCATGCGTACCATAGAGGGTTAAGGCAATAAAAAAACTGACAAGAAATATATATTTTTTAATCTGTATTTTGTGTCTGATTAATCTTAATCTGTGTACTTTAACAGCAGGTGATGAAACTCTCCTGCGGTTAGTAATGTGGGAGTGTACTCCAGCGTGTGTCAGCACAGAGAGCCTGGTGTTAAGTTGCTTTTTATTAATAAATCTGTTTCACTTCACTATAAAATCTCCATTTCATTTCCTATTTGTAGGAGCACATGATTCAGAACGAGGTGGCCATCCTCCGCAGAGTCAAACATCCAAACATAGTGCTGCTCATCGAGGAGGTGGACACTTACAGCGAGCTCTACCTGGTCATGGAGCTGGTCAAGGTGTGTGTTTACTGTAATTACTGCTTTATTTTAATGTGTTGATGCCAAGGTTATAATAGTTTTGGATTTTTCATTAGTTTTAGTTTTAATTTCGTTGTGAATTTTTGTTTTCAAATTCAGTTAGTTTTAGTTAGTTTTTAGAGTGAGTTTTCTAGTTTTAGTTTAGTTTTTATTTTTTGAAAATGCTTAGTTTTAGTTTAGTTTCTATTAGTTTTAGTTTTTTTGTAATATGTATGTGTTGGGTGCCAGATTCAAAGTGGTCATAATAAATTTTGCCTTTATTTCCTTTGGTTTATCATCTCAGCCCCAATAAGGTTATTAACTGTTTTGTATTTTGGTTCTAGTGTAAACATCCCAGTCTCAGTAAACATATTCACCATGTGTTGCATGTTCAAATAGAAACACTGAATTATGAATGAAAAAAGTTGACAAAAACGAAAACTAAGGACATTTTCTCTATAATTTTAGTTAGTTTTAGTTAGTTTTGTAACCACACAATACAGTTTCAGTTAGTTATCGTTTTTTAAAAACTCTATTTTTTATTTTTATTTCAGTTAACGAAAATTTGAAAATGTTTTTTCAATTCTAGTTTTCGTTATTTCGTTAGTTTTTCGTTAACTATAGTAACCTTGGTTGGTGCAGCATGTGCTCTGCTTATAGGCAGGCTGGGTTATTTGGCCGAATGGATGGATGCATTCTCTGCTGGTGATCATTATCTGCAGCTCCAGAGAGGCAGAAACAGAGCTGTAACATTCAGAATGATGAATTCTTAGCAGTCTCACTGTGGGATGGAGAGAATCGGTCTGTGGCCCGAAGCGCTCGTGTGTTCAAATTCTTTATTCTCTCTCGCTCTCCAAGTCAAGAAATATTTGTGCATAATTCAGGAGCTAGGAATGTGATCCATCTGTTGGTGTTGTGGTGTAGAGTACTACAGAATATAGATGAGAGGCAATCTGTGGAAGGAGTGTGTGTACGTGTGAGCAAAATGTCCAAAGTAGGAGGATGGAGAGCCGGCTGTGGATGAAGGAGGTGCAGAGAGTCTCTGAGAGAGGAGAGAGACAGATGGAGGCATTAAAAGAGGAGGTGAAGGCTGCAGCAGCAGGAGAGGGAGAGAGATGACACAAAATATAGACCAAAACTAGAGTATACACTTAGTTTTCTGTTCTTTTGCCTGGTGCTTTTTAGGGCCAGGTCCCTTCGTTTCTTTCTTTATTGTTCAGTATATGTGAACCAAAACTTCACAAACATATGGCAGCAATGAAAATAATAATTAAAATATCAATCATACTGAAAAGGACCAAAACAAATGAATAATTAAATAAATGTAGATAACAAAAAATAAATAACAAAAACAAATACTTTTTTTTTATAATATAATAAAATAATAATAATAATAAATAAATAAATAAATAAATAGATAATAATAAAAATAAATAAACAAATAATAAATATCTCCATTCCTCAACAGTTCCAGAAATATTTTCCAAATGTTATAAAATTCAGAAGCCCTCTTTCTAACAACATAGGTCAGTTTATACACTTAGTTTTGTGTTCTTTTGCCTGGTGCTTTTTAGGGCCAGGTCCCTTCGTTTCTTTCTTTAATGTTCAAGAGGTTTTTTTTGTTTTCTTTTACATATATTTATTGTTTTTTGTGTTAATGTAACAGCATCCAACAACCAAAACTTCACAAACATATGGCAGCAATGAAAATAATAATTAAAATATCAATCATACTGAAAAGGACCAAAAGAAATGAATAATTAAATAAATGTAGATAACAAAAAATAAATAACAAAAACAAATAAATGAACAAAATTATAATAATAATAATAAAATAATAATAATAAAAAGAATAGATAAATTAATAAATAAAAATAAAAATAAAAATAAATAAATGAAAAAAAAATTATACTGTGGTGAGTATTCTTTAGGTTCTTTAGGTTTAGAGTATTCTGTAGGTTACATTCCTAACAACAAATTAGATATTTTCCATTATCTTATTTTCCCACCGCCTCCTCCATAGCTCCATTCCTCAACAGTTCCAGAAATATTTTCCAAATTTTATAAAATTCAGAAGCCCTCTTTCTAACAATATAGGTCAGTTTTACAAGAGCCAAACTCGATGTTAAGTTATTTAACCAGTTTAAAAGAGGGACAACCAACATTCTTCCAACATGCAATACATCGTTTGGTTCAGGAGGTTTTTACTGGAAGCAGAACTATCCACAGGATTCTCCCCCTCTCCTAAACAAATGGAGCCAGGGATTGAAACCATTACAACACAGAATAAAGTAGTTTAATGTTAAAGATCTGAGTTTCTTTCATGCTGTTTGGTAGACAGGTGGAGGGGCAGCTTGTTTCTCTGATAACTTCAGATCCAGATGTTTAGGAAGATTTTACCCAGAGCTGATTATCCACAGAATTCTCCTCCTCTCCTTAAAAAATGGACCTATTGATTAAACCCATTAAAAACACAGAATAAAGTAGTTTCACGTTAGAAATCATAAATTCTTTAATGCTGTTAAGTACATTGGCTGAAGTTTAGCTGACTAACCTTTGTGTTTCTCTAATAAGATCCAGATGTTTAGGAAGTTTTTACTGGAAGCTGACTTATCTACAGAGGTCTCCTCCTCTCATAAACAAGTTAACTCTGTTTTAAACTAGTTAAAATACTGAATAAAGCAGGTTTATGTTAAAAATCTGAGTTTTTCGGATGCTGCTTGGACGGAGGGGCTGGAGCGAAAATGTTTATGCTAATAAGATCCAGACATTCAACAACTAATATTCTTCATCCAGCTAAAATATTAAATTGAGATTGACCAAAATCTAAAAAATGTGGCTTAAAACTTGATAAAAATGTTCAATTAATGACCGCTCCTGGAAGACAAGTCCACCACTGACCTTGATTAAATATACAGATTTTTCTGGTTTTGAACATTTGCAATAACGTAGGTACAAAACTCAACAAAATATACTTAGTGATAGTTGTTTTAAGACATTAATGAGGACATGTTACACTTGTACTTTCAAGGAGAAACTTGATATTTAAGGCAATAATGAGCTTCCAGCTTCATCGCAACAGTTTTGGCTTCAACATAACAAAGCAGGGCCCATAAATACTTATTGTAAGTCGCTTTGGACAAAAGCGTCTGCTAAATGACATGTAATGTAATGTAATAAATAAATAAATTGTTCTTAATATGGCACAGAAAAACTCCATTGAGAAATCTCCCAGCAGCCAGTTTCTGAAATCTTTTGGTAAAAGCCTTCAAAAGAAGAATGGAGGTTATTATGACAGGAAATTCAATCCCAAAATCAGAAAAACTTATTTTCCTCCTCCATGAAACTTCTCAAAACAAGGTTTGTGGATTAGCTTCATGATTTCTGGAAAGAGGCATTGCTGTTGAGTTTTTTAAATACACTTTTTTTTGGCACTTTGAGCACCAAAAGCAAGCTGCCAGATAGTTTTATTATTCAAGAGAAGGCAGAGAACTCTTGAGCCAATATCTCCAACACTTTCACAAACTACACTGTGAAAAAAAATCTGTTTAATTCACGGTAAAATACCGGCAGCTGTGGTCGCCAGAACATCACCGTAAAAAATACAGTGAGCGTATGTAAATGTAAATATCAGCAAAAACTGTAATTTATACTGAATAATCTCATTACTTTTAGGATAATTGTTTCATCCTCCATTAACTTTTCATGAAAAATGTATATTTTTACAGCAAAACTGTGTGTTTTCTACAGTTTATGGCGGTAGAATTTAAAGTTTTATACTATTCTTTGATTTACAGTAATTAAAAGTATATACTACGGTGATGTACAATGTTTAATTTTACAACCTATTTCTGATGCAATTTGACAGTTTTTTACTGTAATTTCTACAAACATCTTTTACAGTGTAGATTGATAAACAACATTGCAGATAAGAAGAAAAATACAGTACAGGCCAAAAGTTTGGACACACCTTCTCATTCAATGCGTTTTCTTTATTTTCATGACTATTTACATTGTAGATTCTCACTGAAGGCATCAAAACTATTAATGAACACATATGGAATTATGTACTTAACAAAAAAAGTGTGAAATAACTGAAAACATGTCTTGTATTTTAGATTCCTCAAAGTAGCCACAAAATGACCCAAAAAAGAATCAAATTGACCAAAAAATTACATAACATTAAGCAACTCAAATTGACCACAAAAAGACACAAATTGACCAGAAAGACACAAAATGGCCCAAAAAAGAAATAAAATGACAAAAAAAGACACAAAATGACTTAAAAAAAGACACAAAATGACCCAAAAAGGAAACAAAATGACCAAAAAAGACATTGTAGATTCTCACTGAAGGCATCAAAACTATGAATGAACACATGTGGAATTATGTACTTAACAAAAAAAGTGTGAAATAACTGAAAACATGTCTTGTATTTTAGATTCCTCAAAGTAACCACCCTTTGCTTACTAGAATATAAGACATGTTTTCAGTTATTTCACACTTTTTTGTTAAGTACATAATTCCACATGTGTTCATTCATAGTTTTGATGAATTTACAATATAAATAGTCATGAAAATAAAGGAAACGCATTGAATGAGAAGGTGTGTGGCCAAACTTTTGGCCTGTACTGTATGTATTTTTTATTTGGGGGTGAAATGTCCACTAACTTTTGGCCACAGAGTGAAAAGGAGGAAAGTTGAAGCCCAGTGGTTGGTGCTGACAGCTCTCATGTTTAAATAACTGTTGCTGTGCAGGCTGGATGCTGACAGTGTGTCTGAGTCTGTGCTGGGAGAGATTCAGCTCTATTTAAAGCTTCTGCTCCACTTAGTCCACTCAGGGAGAGAAACATACACAGAAAGACAGAGAAAGAGAAAGAGACGAGGGGGTTAGAAGAGGGGGCGATTCATACAGAACAAAAATAAGAAAAGGTCTGCAAGAAAAGGGGGAAAAAGATGAATTAAAGGAAATAAAATGAAAGGGAAATATTAAAGAGATGTTTTAGCCTACACTGTAAAAAAGGTTTGTAGAAATAACAGTAAAACTCTGTCAAATACATCAGAAATAGGGCATAAAATGAAGAATTGTATATCACCGTATTAGACACTTTGGTAACACTTTACAATAACCATAATTTATAGATGGTAAATAGACCATTTATAAATGTAAACAGATAGTTTATTAATGTTTAATCATCATTTATAAACCATATATAGGCCATTTAGAATGCTGAATAGAAAATGTAATAATGTTGAACTATAATTTATAAATGCCAAATAGATTACTTTACCATAAACAAACATAAGTATTAGTTTATTAATAGCTTTACACACATTATAACATTTTTAACACCATCTTAAGTATGTAAATGATTTCAAAATTATTCTTATACCTTTAAGAAATTGCTTGAAACCATTTAAAGATGAAATATGTATAGAATTTTGTGAATGGTTAATAATAATTGGTTTATAAACCATCTATAAACATCACTTAGATGGTTATTGTAAAGTGTTACCGACACTTTTAATTACCATAAATCAAAGAATAGCGCAAAACTTTTACTTTTTTCTGTCATAAACTGGAAGAAACACACAGGTTTTTAGGTAAAATATAACATTTTCATGCAAAATTTATGGAGAAATACCCTGATGTGTGAATGAATGACACAATTACCCTAAAAATAACAGGATTATTCAGACTAAATTACAGTTTTTGCTGATATTTACATTTAAATTTAGAATAGAAAATCCACTCACTGTATTTTTTACGGTGAAGTTCTGGCAACCACAGCTGCAGGTATTTTACCGTAAATTAAACAGATTATTTTTTACAGTGTAGGTGAGGAATAAGGACACAGTTTGCCCCGCTGGCTGCTGAGCAAACGAAAATCCCTGCTACTAAATCAACTTTCTCGCCAGAAAAACCTCCGCTCAGCAGAACTGTGAGAAGTTGGAAGTGAAACCTGTCAGGTTGTGTGTGTGAAAACGCCAAACAAAGTCCTGTTCCCATTACTGACAGCCCGCCTGTCCATCATGTTTGTTTTTCCTCAGGGGGGGGATCTGTTCGACGCCATCACCTCCGCCAACAGGTACACGGAGAGGGACGCCAGCGGCATGCTCTACAACCTGGCCAACGCCATCAAATACCTCCACAGCCTCAACATCGTGCACAGAGACATCAAGCCAGAGAACCTGCTGGTGAGTTCACCTTTCTGTCTCCGTGCTCATGGAACTTGCCGCAGTGTAAAAGCCTCCCTCCTTTCTGAATGGACAGAGAAGTAATATCAGTCACAGAGGAGAGATGAGTCATCCATGCTGCCCTCACACCTCCTTCTCCTTCTCCTCCCTCCTCCTCCCTGCTGTCCACCTCCTCCTGTCTTCATCCCCTCCTTCTCCCCAGAGTCTCTCCTCTCATGTGATGGTCACACCAGACTTATGACAGAAGTTTTGAGCCACGAATCCAAAACAATGAGCTGAAAGACGCTCAAAAACAACAAAAACTGCCCAAAATTTTGCATTGAAGTGAATGGGACGGCCGACAAAAAATGAGCGAAAAAGAAAAATAATTGGAGATTTTTAAACGTCTACTTCTCCGGCATAATTTCACCTAGAGACTCCATTTAAACTTTAAACAGTAGACACAAGTCTTGTGTATCGGTGTATTAATCCACGTTTCGATAGGTCATATAGTTTTTTATCAATCCCTGTTCAATGACCATGATCATTTTTGGAGAAATTCTGAGACCAACTGTTATATAATCTTAAAATGTTTTTGTAGTCATGAATGGACTACTGACGTACCGGGCTCAGGCCCAGGGGCCCAAAGTGTGAGGGGCCACTAGCCTTTACCTGCAAAATGTCTCTCAATGTCACTCAGAGACACACAAAGTGAGTACGGAGAGACAAAAATTACACTATGACTATGGATACAAAACGACCAAAAGTGCCTAGAAAGAGACACAAAACAAGCAAAAAAAAGTCACAAAGTGACTAAAAGAGACACAAAATTAATATAAAAGACCAAAAGAATGACAAAATGTGACTACAAGAGATACAAAATGACAAAATAAAGACAAAAAATGACACAAAAGGCCTACAAAGAGACAGAAAGTGACCACAAAAGATACTAAGTGACGACAAGGAGACACAAAATGACAAAAAAGACAAAGTGTCTTCAAAGAGACAATAAATGACAAAAAAAGACAAAAAGTGACACAAAACGACATATTAAAGACTAAAAATTACACACAAAATTACCAAGAAAAGAAACAGAGTGACTTTAATGAGACATGAAAGGAGATATATAAGGAGGCCGAACATTTTTTTTAATTAAAATTAAAAAAAAAACAACCAAAACAGATAAAATAGCTACACAAAACAACACAAAATGAGGCCCAAAACCATGAAATGAAGCATAATGACGACAATCAGAAGTCCAACACAACAACAGTGAAGAGGTAAAACCACCATGAACTCCGTCTTGCTCCTCTGTTGTTCAGCTGAACAGGAAGTCACAGGACATGCCTTGTTTAACAGTCAACCATTTGTAGCAGGAAGAGTTCAGACGTTGGCGCCCCCTAGTGGCTCTGCAGCAAACAGCAACACACCTCGCTTCCCATATTAACCTGATTTCACCTGCAGAACTGAGCTTGAAAGGCTTTAGAGGATTTAGTTACATTTTTCTACAAACATAATCTGGATATTTAAAAAAAAAAAGCTATTTTCACATCTGCACATCTGTTTGAAATGCTGCTGTTAACATCATTTGTTGTGTGTGTGTGTGTGTGTCAAGGTTATAATAGTTTTGTATTTTTCATTAGTTTTAGTTTTAATTTCGTTGTGAATTTTTGTTTTCAAATTCAGTTAGTTTTAGTTCGTTTTTAGAGTGAGTTTTAGTTTAGTTTTTATTAGTTTTAGTGTTAGTTTTAGTTTTTTTGTAATGGGCTATGTGTTGGTGCCAGATTCAAAGTGGTCATAATAAATTTTGCGTTTATTTCCTTTGGTTTATCATCTCAGCCCCAATAAGGTTATTAACTCTTACAGTTCTGGGTGTTTTGTATTTTGGTTCTAGTGTAAACATCCCAGTCTCAGTAAACATATTCACCATGTGTTGCATGTTCAAATAGAAACACTGAATTATGAATGAAAAAAGTAGATAAAAACGAAAACTAAGGACATTTTCACTATAATTTTAGTTAGTTTTAGTTAGTTTTGTAACCACAAATTACAGTTTCAGTTAGTTATCGTTTTTTTAAAAACTCTAGTTTTTATTTCTATTTCAGTTAACGAAAATGTTTTTTCAATTCTAGTTTTCATTATTTCGTTAGTTTTCGTTAACTATAATAACCTTGGTGTGTGTTCTCTGTGTGTAGGTGTATGAGCATGGCGATGGCAGCAAAAGCCTGAAACTGGGAGACTTTGGTCTGGCGACGGTTGTGGACGGACCGCTCTACACCGTCTGCGGCACGCCGACATATGTAGCACCGGAGATCATCGCAGAAACAGGGTGAGAGCAGCGGCAGCACAGGGAGGTCACGGGGTCACGGGGTCACACTGTGAGGTCACGGGGTCACACAGGCACAGCCAATTACAGCTTTTATCAACTGCTAAAACACTAAACCCTACTGTCTGAACCAAATGGCCTGAACCCACACTGTAAAAAATAATCTGTTAAATTTACGGTAAATTACCGGCAGCTGTGGTTGCCAGAACTTCCCCGTACAAATACAGTGAGGGGGTTTTCTACTGTAAATTTAAATGTAAATATCAGCAAAAACTGTCATTTAGACTGAATAATCACATTATTTTTAGGGTAATTGTGTCATTGTGACATCATGGTATTTCTCCATTAACTTTATAAGAAAATGTTATATTTTTACAGCAAAACTGTGTGTTTCCTACAGTTTATGACAGTAAAAGTAAAAGTTTTGTGTTATTCTTTGATTCACGGTAATTAAAAGTGTCTACTACAGCAATGCACAATTTTAAATTTTCCGCCCTATTTCTGATGCGATTTGACGGTGTTTTACTGTAATTTATACAAACATTTTTTACAGTGCACTGATTGAATCAATCACTCTTTTGGCAAAACCATTTTATTTTTTTATTTAACCAGGGAATATCCCATTGAGATTAAGAACTTCTTTATTAAAGGAGCCCTGGCCAAGAGGCAGCAAACACTAAATACAGTTACATATTTACATAACATACAGACCTTAACCCATAAGAACCCATGGTGTTACCCGTGTAACAAACACGTTAAATCTTCTATTTTTTGTTACTAGGCTAAGTTTAAACCCATTTAACAATCCTAATCCTTTAATAGATTGTCCTGTATTGCATTTAACTTGTTTTGACCATATTTCCTGAACAAATTAAAGTCACAATTTTGATATATGTCATGGAGATGCAAACAAAAAGACACATGGTTATTTGTATTTATTTATTATCGATGTATTATTATTATTATTATTATAAAATAATTGTGATTATTATTTTTGCCATAATCAAACAGCTCTACGGCCAATATATGAGCCATGACTTAATGCAGTTAGTCTGCAGGTTACAGACAAAAAACGTTATGTTTTCTCGTAGAGAAATGTCTGAAAACAGAGCGACCTGTTGCCTTGAAGTCATGATGTAACGTTGTGTTTGCAGGTACGGCCTTAAGGTGGACATCTGGGCTGCTGGAGTCATCACCTACATCCTGCTGTGTGGTTTCCCGCCATTTAGAGGGTGAGTCCACAGCTCCAAGTGCAGTTTCACCAGCACTTTTTCTCTTGTAATGTCCCACACAGAATATTGAGCGTACATTAATGTGAGTTGTTTGGTTTGCAGGAGCAGCGACGACCAGGAAGTGCTTTTTGATCAGATACTGATGGGACAGCTAGAGTTCCCCCTGCCCTACTGGGACAACGTGTCAGAGACCGCCAAGGTGAACATCTCCATATGTTTAGCTGTGTGTGAGTGTGTGTGTGTGTGTGTGTGTGTGTGTGTGTCTGTCTGTGTGTGTGTCTGTCTGTGTGTGTCTGTGTCTATGTGTGTGTGTATGTGTGTGTGTGTGTGTCTGTGTGTGTCTCTGTGTGTGTCTGTGTGTGTGTGTCTGTGTCTGTGTGTGTGTCTATGTGTGTGTGTGTGTCTGTCTGTCTGTCTGTCTGTGTCTGTGTCTGTGTGAGTGTCTGTGTGTGTGTGTGTGTGTGTATGTGTGTCTGTGTGTGTCTCTGTGTGTGTCTCTGTGTGTGTGTGTGTCTGTGTGTGTGTCTGTGTCTGTGTGTGTGTCTATGTGTGTGTGTGTGTCTGTCTGTCTGTGTGTGTGTGTGTGTGTGTGTGAGTGTCTGTGTGTGTGTGTGTGTGTGTCTGTCTGTCTGTCTGTCTGTGTCTGTGTGAGTGTCTGTGTGTCTGTGTGTGTGAGTGTGTGTGAGTGTCTGTGTGTGTGTGTGTGTGTGTGTGTGTGCGTGTCTGTGTGTGTGTGCGTGTCTGTGTGTGAGTGTGTGTGAGTGTGTGTGTGTATGTGTGTGTGCGTGTCTGTGTCTGTGTCTATGTGTGTGTATGTGTGTGTGTGCGTGTCTGTGTCTGTGTGTGTGTGTGTGTGTGTGTGTGTGTGTGTGTGTGTGTCTGTCTGTCTGTCTGTCTGTCTGTCTGTCTGTCTGTGTCTATGTGTGTGTGTGTGTGTGTGTGTGTGTGTGTGTGTGTGTCTGTGTGTCTATGTGTGTATGTTGTGAACATAGATTAACTTGCCTCCCTCTCTGTGTGTGTGTGTGTGTGTGTGTGCTGCAGGAGCTGATCCGGTCCATGCTGGAGGTGGAGGTGGACCAGAGGTACAGCGCGCTGCAGGTGCTGGAGCACCCCTGGGTCACTGTGAGTAAATAAAGCCCACTACTGTTTGTGCCACGTTGTTTTCCTATCATTATATATATTATATATTATTATTATTATTATTATTATTATATTATATATATCATTCCTATATGTTCTTATATTCCTCGTCTCCTCTGGCTGGCTGCAGGACGAGGGTCTCTGTGAGAACGACCACCAGCTGTCGGTAGCAGGGAAGATAAAGAAACACTTCAACACCAGTCCGAAGGGCAGCGACACCACTGCAGGAGTCTCAGTCATATCTGTGAGTAACTAAAAATACTACATTACCCATAAACCAACAGACTGTTATAGTCAGGCAGCTTAGGACCAGATTTCAGAATAAAGGGGACACGCTGGACAAAAGCACCACATTTCTTCCACGTGCTCTCTATCATCATAGGTTTAAATTTTTGGTAGGAGCCACTTCATCAAAATTGTGGATCGGAGATGGCACCCATATAAAGTCTATGAGAACCAATATATCTTCCAATCCACTTAAAAGGTCAATCTTGGTGTCAAAATATGCATTTTCTGGGTCAAGGAATCATTTAAAGCTATTGAGAATATCACTAGAGATCTGACATGAGATTAAAACGTTCCCTTGATTTTTTTTTGAGCAGTGTACATTGCAGCTAATCCGCTCTCTCCCGTGAACATAGATACATTTTCAGCTCAGGATTCTTGCTGCAGCACTTGAAGACCTACCAGTCTGGGTGAAAATGAACATATCTATTTGATCAGATAATTATCTAGTGATATTCTCAATAGCTTTAAATGATTCCTTGACACAGAAAATGTATATTTTGACACCAAGATTGACCTTCTAAGGGGCTTGGAAGATATAGAGTTTCTCATAGATTTCATATGGCTGCCATCGCCGATCCACAATCTTGATGAAGTGGCTCCTACCAAAAATTGAAACCTATGGTGATAGAGAGCATGTGGAAAAAATGTGATGCTTTTGTCCGGCGTGTCTCTTTATTTGGCTAAGCCGCCTGACTGTCAGGTTCATCTGATGTTAAATATCTCAGAGCGATGCGACTTTCTGACTGAAGTTTCTTCTGTTCTCCGTTGAACTGGTGCTTAGATTGATTGTGCTGGTTTCTCTTTGTGTTCAGTTGGATGACAGCTTTTCTATGCAGAGATCTGGGTCGTTGGATTTCTACCAGCACCCGGCCATGTACTGGATCAGGTACGCCAGGTTTCCATAGCGACACGACCAGCTCGTTGGTCACAAACCAACAAATCAGAAACAAAGCAAACTGTGTCTCTGATTCGCTGCCTGGCTGCTCGCTGCTCTCTGTTCCTCCCTTTCATCCCTCTCTCTCTGGAAACACACATTTCATGCAGCACTGTGCATCGTTGTCGTCTGTTTTTTGCTGCAGCCTTGTCCTCTATGTCAGCTATTCTCAACCTTGGGGTCGGGACCCCAATTGGGGTCGCGAGATGATTTCTGGGGGTCGCCAAATCATTTTGGAAGTCAGCTCTGTCTCCACTGTGTTAAAGTGTTCATGTGTTAAGGTGTTTTACTCTTTTTGCTCACTTAATGTCTTTTTTTTTGTCATTTTGTGTGTGTTTTTTGTCTTTTTGTGTCTTTTTTGGTCATTTTGTGTCTTTTTTTTAAATCATTTTGTGGTCAATTTGTGTCTATTTTGGTCATTTTGTTTCCTTTTTTTTGGTCATTTTGTGTCTTCTTTTGGGTCATTTTGTGTCTTTCTTTGGTCATTTTGTGTCTTTTCTGGTCATTTTGTGTCTTTTTTAGTCATTTTGTGTCTTTTTTTATCATTTTGTGGTCAATTTGTGTCTATTTTGGTCATTTTGTGTCTTTTTTCATCATTTTGTGGTCATTTTGTGTCTTTTTTTTATCATTTTGTGGTCAATTTGTGTCTTTTTTTGATGGTTTTGTGGTCAATTTGTGTCTTTTTTGGTCATTTTGTTTCCTTTTTTTTATCATTTTGTGTCTTCTTTTGGGTAATTTTGTGTCTTTCTTTGGTCATTTTGTGTCTTTTTTGGTCATCTTGTGTCTTTTTTTAATCATTTTTGGTCATTTTGTGTCTATTTTAATCATTTTGTGGTCAATTTGTGTCTTTTGTGGTCATTTTGTTTCCTTTTTTGGTAATTTTGTTTCTTTTTTGGGTGATCTGAACTGTGCGTGTGAGATTGTGTTCAGTGAGCGGGGGTCGCGACTCAAAAAGGTTGAGAACTACTGCTCTGTGTGTCATGGTGGTCTCAGTGTGTAAATAAGAAAGTTACCCTCTTCATTTCTCTGTTGTCAACCAAATTCTCTGACAGCAAAGTAAACAAAGTGAGTTAACAGTCTCTTCCTGTTTACACGTTTCTTTGTGAACGCTGCCTTGTAAAGAAGTATCGCTGCTCCTCGCTTCTCACAGTCAGTTTCATTCTGTTTGTTGTGTTTGATGTCCTGCTGCCTCCACTGACCCTCAGCTGCTGCTTCCTCTACTGCTGCTGTCTGACTTTATACACTGCTGGATTATGGAGGACCTAAAGTTGATCACATTTCATAGATATCATTTTTACCAGTTTGATATTTGGTAATTGGACACTGTCAAGAGGAATCAATCACAACAATCCATGTCGTAATCTAGCTAAAGATGTTTAATAAAAATAATTGAATTTACGTCGAATCACAACTTAATTTAGGTGTTGATAAGAATTAGTTATTTGATCTTTGTATTATTAGTTTAATTTAGTTGTTTTTGCAAAATCACCATGGAGCATGGTCAGTACACTTTACAATTAAAAAGTATGTTGAGGAAAAAGCATACAAGAAGCAACTAATAAAATAAAATAAATTAAAATAAATTGAAAACAGACAAACAAACAAAGAGAGAGAGAGAGAAAAAAAAGGGGGGGGGGGGCCTTTATAATCACAAAATAATTAAATGAAAAAATAAGTAAATAAATATATACATACATATATCTATACACACACAGAGATACATATACATGTCTGTAAAGCTCTAAATGTGTACGCTAAATCAAGATAAAATAAAAAGATAAATAAATCTTCAGCGTTAAGCGTTACCAATTTTAGTTACACTGTAAAAGATGTTTGTAGAAATTACAGTAAAAAACTGTCAAATTGCATCAGAAATAGGTTGTAAAATTAAACATTGTAGATCACTGTAGTATATACTTTTAATTACTGTAAATCAAAGAATAGTATAAAACTTTAAATTCTACTGCCATAAACTGTAGAAAACACACAGTTTTGCTGTAAAAATCTAAAATGTTCATGCAAAGTTAATGGAGGAATACCACGATGAAACAATTATCCTAAAAGTAATGGGATTATTCAGTATAAATTACAGTTTTTGCTGATATTTACATTTACATACGCTCACTGTATTTTTTACGGTGATGTTCTGGCAACCACAGCTGCTGGTATTTTACCGTGAATTAAACTGATTTTTTTTCACAGTGTAGATAATGTCAGGTTGCTAAAAAATAAAATTAAAAACGACCAATCAATCCCTCTTCTGACTGTCCAATCAAATATCAGTTAATAACTAAAGTCATAAGGCTCTCCTGCTCCTTCCTCCTCCTCTAACCCTGTGTTCTCCTGCTCCTTCCTCCTCCTCTAACCCTGTGTTCTCCTGCTGTGACTCCTCCTCTAACCCTGTGTTCTCCTGCTCCTTCCTCCTCCTCTAACCCTGTGTTCTCCTGCTCCTTCCTCCTCCTCTAACCCTGTGTTCTCCTGCTCCTTCCTCCTCCTCTAACCCTGTGTTCTCCTGCTCCTTCCTCCTCCTCTAACCCTGTGTTCTCCTGCTCCTTCCTCCTCCTCTAACCCTGTGTTCTCCTGCTCCTTCCTCCTCCTCTAACCCTGTGTTCTCCTGCTCCTTCCTCCTCCTCTAACCCTGTGTTCTCCTGCTCCTTCCTCCTCCTCTAACCCTGTGTTCTCCTGCTCCTTCCTCCTCCTCTAACCCTGTGTTCTCCTGCTCCTTCCTCCTCCTCTAACCCTGTGTTCTCCTGCTCCTTCCTCCTCCTCTAATCCTGTGTTCTCCTGCTCCTTCCTCCTCCTCTAACCCTGTGTTCTCCTGCTCCTTCCTCCTCCTCTAACCCTGTGTTCTCCTGCTCCTTCCTCCTCCTCTAACCCTGTGTTCTCCTGCTCCTTCCTCCTCCTCTAACCTGTGTTCTCCTGCTCCTTCCTCCTCCTCTAACCCTGTGTTCTCCTGCTCCTTCCTCCTCCTCTAACCCTGTGTTCTCCTGCTCCTTCCTCCTCCTCTAACCCTGTGTTCTCCTGCTCCTTCCTCCTCCTCTAACCTGTGTTTTCCTGCTCCTTCCTCCTCCTCTAACCCTGTGTTCTCCTGCTCCTTCCTCCTCCTCTAACCCTGTGTTCTCCTGCTCCTTCCTCCTCCTCTAACCCTGTGTTCTCCTGCTCCTTCCTCCTCCTCTAACCCTGTGTTCTCCTGCTCCTTCCTCCTCCTCTAACCCTGTGTTCTCCTGCTCCTTCCTCCTCCTCTAACCCTGTGTTCTCCTGCTCCTTCCTCCTCCTCTAACCCTGTGTTCTCCTGCTCCTTCCTCCTCCTCTAACCCTGTGTTCTCCTGCTCCTTCCTCCTCCTCTAACCCTGTGTTCTCCTGCTCCTTCCTCCTCCTCTAACCCTGTGTTCTCCTGCTCCTTCCTCCTCCTCTAACCCTGTGTTCTCCTGTTCCTTCCTCCTCCTCTAACCCTGTGTTCTCCTGCTCCTTCCTCCTCCTCTAACCCTGTGTTCTCCTGCTATTTCCTCCTCCTCTAATCCTGTGTTCTCCTGCTCCTTCCTCCTCCTCTAACCCTGTGTTCTCCTGCTCCTTCCTCCTCCTCTAACCCTGTGTTCTCCTGCTCCTTCCTCCTCCTCTAACCCTATGTTCTCCTGCTCCTTCCTCCTCCTCTAACCCTGTGTTCTCCTGCTCCTTCCTCCTCCTCCTCTAACCCTGTGTTCTCCTGCTCCTTCCTCCTCCTCTAACCCTGTGTTCTCCTGCTCCTTCCTCCTCCTCTAACCTGTGTTCTCCTGCTCCTTCCTCCTCCTCTAACCCTGTGTTCTCCTGCTCCTTCCTCCTCCTCTAACCCTGTGTTCTCCTGCTCCTTCCTCCTCCTCTAACCTGTGTTCTCCTGCTCCTTCCTCCTCCTCTAACCTGTGTTCTCCTGCTCCTTCCTCCTCCTCTAACCTGTGTTCTCCTGCTCCTTCCTCCTCCTCTAACCCTGTGTTCTCCTGCTCCTTCCTCCTCCTCTAACCCTGTGTCTTCCTGCTCCTTCCTCCTCCTCTAACCCTGTGTTCTCCTGCTCCTTCCTCCTCCTCTAATCCTGTGTTCTCCTGCTCCTTCCTCCTCCTCTAACCCTGTGTTCTCCTGCTCCTTCCTCCTCCTCTAACCCTGTGTTCTCCTGCTCCTTCCTCCTCCTCTAACCCTGTGTTCTCCTGCTCCTTCCTCCTCCTCTAACCCTGTGTTCTCCTGCTCCTTCCTCCTCCTCTAACCCTGTGTTCTCCTGCTCCTTCCTCCTCCTCTAACCTGTGTTCTCCTGCTCCTTCCTCCTCCTCTAACCCTGTGTTCTCCTGCTCCTTCCTCCTCCTCTAACCCTGTGTTCTCCTGCTCCTTCCTCCTCCTCTAACCCTGTGTTCTCCTGCTCCTTCCTCCTCCTCTAACCCTGTGTTCTCCTGCTCCTTCCTCCTCCTCTAACCTGTGTTCTCCTGCTCCTTCCTCCTCCTCTAACCTGTGTTCTCCTGCTCCTTCCTCCTCCTCTAACCTGTGTTCTCCTGCTCCTTCCTCCTCCTCTAACCCTGTGTTCTCCTGCTCCTTCCTCCTCCTCTAACCCTGTGTCTTCCTGCTCCTTCCTCCTCCTCTAACCCTGTGTTCTCCTGGTCCTTCCTCCTCCTCTAATCCTGTGTTCTCCTGCTCCTTCCTCCTCCTCTAACCCTGTGTTCTCCTGCTCCTTCCTCCTCCTCTAACCCTGTGTTCTCCTGCTCCTTCCTCCTCCTCTAACCCTGTGTTCTCCTGCTCCTTCCTCCTCCTCTAACCCTGTGTTCTCCTGCTCCTTCCTCCTCCTCTAACCCTGTGTTCTCCTGCTCCTTCCTCCTCCTCTAACCTGTGTTCTCCTGCTCCTTCCTCCTCCTCTAACCTGTGTTATCCTGCTCCTTCCTCCTCCTCTAACCCTGTGTTCTCCTGCTCCTTCCTCCTCCTCTAACCCTGTGTTCTCCTGCTCCTTCCTCCTCCTCTAACCTGTGTTCTCCTGCTCCTTCCTCCTCCTCTAACCCTGTGTTCTCCTGCTATTTCCTCCTCCTCTAACCCTGTGTTCTCCTGCTCCTTCCTCCTCCTCTAACCCTGTGTTCTCCTGCTCCTTCCTCCTCCTCTAACCCTGTGTTCTCCTGCTCCTTCCTCCTCCTCTAACCCTGTGTTCTCCTGCTCCTTCCTCCTCCTCTAACCCTGTGTTCTCCTGCTCCTTCCTCCTCCTCTAACCCTGTGTTCTCCTGCTCCTTCCTCCTCCTCTAACCCTGTGTTCTCCTGCTCCTTCCTCCTCCTCTAACCCTGTGTTCTCCTGCTCCTTCCTCCTCCTCTAACCCTGTGTTCTCCTGCTCCTTCCTCCTCCTCTAACCCTGTGTTCTCCTGCTCCTTCCTCCTCCTCTAACCCTGTGTTCTCCTGCTCCTTCCTCCTCCTCTAACCCTGTGTTCTCCTGCTCCTTCCTCCTCCTCTAACCCTGTGTTCTCCTGCTCCTTCCTCCTCCTCTAATCCTGTGTTCTCCTGCTCCTTCCTCCTCCTCTAACCCTGTGTTCTCCTGCTCCTTCCTCCTCCTCTAACCCTGTGTTCTCCTGCTCCTTCCTCCTCCTCTAACCCTGTGTTCTCCTGCTCCTTCCTCCTCCTCTAACCTGTGTTCTCCTGCTCCTTCCTCCTCCTCTAACCCTGTGTTCTCCTGCTCCTTCCTCCTCCTCTAACCCTGTGTTCTCCTGCTCCTTCCTCCTCCTCTAACCCTGTGTTCTCCTGCTCCTTCCTCCTCCTCTAACCTGTGTTTTCCTGCTCCTTCCTCCTCCTCTAACCCTGTGTTCTCCTGCTCCTTCCTCCTCCTCTAACCCTGTGTTCTCCTGCTCCTTCCTCCTCCTCTAACCCTGTGTTCTCCTGCTCCTTCCTCCTCCTCTAACCCTGTGTTCTCCTGCTCCTTCCTCCTCCTCTAACCCTGTGTTCTCCTGCTCCTTCCTCCTCCTCTAACCCTGTGTTCTCCTGCTCCTTCCTCCTCCTCTAACCCTGTGTTCTCCTGCTCCTTCCTCCTCCTCTAACCCTGTGTTCTCCTGCTCCTTCCTCCTCCTCTAACCCTGTGTTCTCCTGCTCCTTCCTCCTCCTCTAACCCTGTGTTCTCCTGCTCCTTCCTCCTCCTCTAACCCTGTGTTCTCCTGTTCCTTCCTCCTCCTCTAACCCTGTGTTCTCCTGCTCCTTCCTCCTCCTCTAACCCTGTGTTCTCCTGCTATTTCCTCCTCCTCTAATCCTGTGTTCTCCTGCTCCTTCCTCCTCCTCTAACCCTGTGTTCTCCTGCTCCTTCCTCCTCCTCTAACCCTGTGTTCTCCTGCTCCTTCCTCCTCCTCTAACCCTATGTTCTCCTGCTCCTTCCTCCTCCTCTAACCCTGTGTTCTCCTGCTCCTTCCTCCTCCTCCTCTAACCCTGTGTTCTCCTGCTCCTTCCTCCTCCTCTAACCCTGTGTTCTCCTGCTCCTTCCTCCTCCTCTAACCTGTGTTCTCCTGCTCCTTCCTCCTCCTCTAACCCTGTGTTCTCCTGCTCCTTCCTCCTCCTCTAACCCTGTGTTCTCCTGCTCCTTCCTCCTCCTCTAACCTGTGTTCTCCTGCTCCTTCCTCCTCCTCTAACCTGTGTTCTCCTGCTCCTTCCTCCTCCTCTAACCTGTGTTCTCCTGCTCCTTCCTCCTCCTCTAACCCTGTGTTCTCCTGCTCCTTCCTCCTCCTCTAACCCTGTGTCTTCCTGCTCCTTCCTCCTCCTCTAACCCTGTGTTCTCCTGCTCCTTCCTCCTCCTCTAATCCTGTGTTCTCCTGCTCCTTCCTCCTCCTCTAACCCTGTGTTCTCCTGCTCCTTCCTCCTCCTCTAACCCTGTGTTCTCCTGCTCCTTCCTCCTCCTCTAACCCTGTGTTCTCCTGCTCCTTCCTCCTCCTCTAACCCTGTGTTCTCCTGCTCCTTCCTCCTCCTCTAACCCTGTGTTCTCCTGCTCCTTCCTCCTCCTCTAACCTGTGTTCTCCTGCTCCTTCCTCCTCCTCTAACCCTGTGTTCTCCTGCTCCTTCCTCCTCCTCTAACCCTGTGTTCTCCTGCTCCTTCCTCCTCCTCTAACCCTGTGTTCTCCTGCTCCTTCCTCCTCCTCTAACCCTGTGTTCTCCTGCTCCTTCCTCCTCCTCTAACCTGTGTTCTCCTGCTCCTTCCTCCTCCTCTAACCTGTGTTCTCCTGCTCCTTCCTCCTCCTCTAACCTGTGTTCTCCTGCTCCTTCCTCCTCCTCTAACCCTGTGTTCTCCTGCTCCTTCCTCCTCCTCTAACCCTGTGTCTTCCTGCTCCTTCCTCCTCCTCTAACCCTGTGTTCTCCTGGTCCTTCCTCCTCCTCTAATCCTGTGTTCTCCTGCTCCTTCCTCCTCCTCTAACCCTGTGTTCTCCTGCTCCTTCCTCCTCCTCTAACCCTGTGTTCTCCTGCTCCTTCCTCCTCCTCTAACCCTGTGTTCTCCTGCTCCTTCCTCCTCCTCTAACCCTGTGTTCTCCTGCTCCTTCCTCCTCCTCTAACCCTGTGTTCTCCTGCTCCTTCCTCCTCCTCTAACCTGTGTTCTCCTGCTCCTTCCTCCTCCTCTAACCTGTGTTATCCTGCTCCTTCCTCCTCCTCTAACCCTGTGTTCTCCTGCTCCTTCCTCCTCCTCTAACCCTGTGTTCTCCTGCTCCTTCCTCCTCCTCTAACCTGTGTTCTCCTGCTCCTTCCTCCTCCTCTAACCCTGTGTTCTCCTGCTATTTCCTCCTCCTCTAACCCTGTGTTCTCCTGCTCCTTCCTCCTCCTCTAACCCTGTGTTCTCCTGCTCCTTCCTCCTCCTCTAACCCTGTGTTCTCCTGCTCCTTCCTCCTCCTCTAACCCTGTGTTCTCCTGCTCCTTCCTCCTCCTCTAACCCTGTGTTCTCCTGCTCCTTCCTCCTCCTCTAACCCTGTGTTCTCCTTCCTCCTGCAGGCCACCTCTCTTGATAAGGAGGGGCAGGTTCTCAGACGAGGACGCCACCCGGATGTGAAGCCGCTGCCTCTGCAGACGCCGACAGTAACAACACCGACACCAACAGCAACTCTCCGGGCAGCGCCTCCCAGTTGCCTCCCTGGCCTGCCCGCCGCCCCGCCCTCTCTGACCCCTGACCCCTCCCCCGACCCCAGCCTCCCATCGGACTCTGAGGACATCTCCATCAGCTCCGCCAGCACCGCCTGCTCCCCCAACTCGCCATTCTAGAGAGGAGGCGCATGCAGGGGAGGAAGCCAGGAGGGAAAATCCTCATCCAGCTCCTCCCTCTATTCGGAGGAGGAGGAGGAGGAGGAGGAGGAAGAGGAGACATCTACAGCTGGTGGTGAACAGGGGAAAAATATCAGAGAGAACTTTTAACTCCCTTGAATCCATCTTTCCAAACCCGAAGGGGAGATCGATCAAAGGAGAAAGGAGGGTGGAGAGGTTGGGTGAAAGACTAAAGAGGCAACAAGAAACAGAGAACACGAGTCGGAGGGAAAAGGTGGAACGAGGTGAAAGACTTTTTATTTCTTTCTTTTCAACATTCTCTCATCTGAGCACATGTTGCAGAGCTCGAGGAGCGATAAAAGGGCGACAGCAGCGTTTCCCTTCAGTGATGATCAGGGCTCGACATGGAGACTTCCTCATGGTGGAGCAATATGAGAATATGGACCAGTGTTCATGTTTTATTGAACCTTATTTATTCATTCTTTACTCACTGCATTCTTTTTATATGTATTTCCCTTTTTCATGAAGTTGAAAGAGCTTTGTGAAGCAAAAAAACAATGTGTAGAAGTAGAGCTCAGAGATGTTGAAGTTAGTGTGAAAATGAGAGCAACAGTGTAGAGAAAGGGTTTTTTTTTTCTTACAAATGTGTTAAATACAGTGTCCATAGAAAAAAAGACACATCAAAGACAGCACTTGTGCTATAATTCTGTGCTCCACACAGTATTGGCGTTGCCTTCCTGTAATGTTGGATTGCAGTATTACAGTTTACATTTTACACGGACTGCTATTAAGACAATAATGGTGCATTTGATCCTTTCTTGTAATTTTGTTAACTGCTTCGTTCATACACACAAAATTCAGCAGCATTCGGGGTGCTTGTGTAGCAAACTCAACATGTTTTCCTCAATGCGCACGGTTCCACAATCATTCTGAATTGATATCATATTAATCTTGATATTTTGTGATGCTCATGTTCAACATATGAAGCCTTGTTTACATTTTTTTCCCAAAACTAAAGGCATATTTCATCCACATATTCCAGCAGTAAACAAAGGTATACTTGTTGCAGACTAGGTGTGCCACTTTTATGGGTTTGGGGAAATGTTTTAGGTGGTAAATGTTCACAATGAGCCGTTTCTGAGGGCTGCCTATTTGCACAACGTACTGCAGTCTCTGTGCAGTGGAGTAGAGAAACCAGACAGAAACCAGAGAACCAGCAGCACTCTTGAAAACAGTACAGCTAAAAGGATGGAAGAGGATTTATTTCAGCTCTGTACAACCTCATTCATGGCTTCATTTATTCAGATGAAAGCATGACAGACATACAGTAGCCTATTCTTATATAAAAAAAAAAGGTTTTGTGATGAAGTATTGTTTATATGTTATGTAAATAACATAATTTCATTTATTTTGATAGTTCACAATACAGTATATTTATTTACTAGTAGTAAGTCTATGAGAACTGTAAAAAAACAACAACAAAAAAACAGTCATTCATGTGTATTAGTCAGTCAGCAAAGAAAAAAATTAGAGGAGATCATCAGGTCGGAATGAAACAATACAAATGAATTAAAGAAGACTTTTTCGACCTGAAGCTGTACCGCCTTGATGGATCTACACAGACAAAGCCAGAGAAGAAGAAAAGACCGCCATCTTCTTGTTACTGGGAATGATGTCACTTCCTGTGCAGAAGCAACCAGTCTTGATTCCCAGTAACTGATGTGAGATAATAGAGAGGAGAAGCCAGAGGAGTGAGAGAAGTGCAGAGTGATTTCCTTTTTTTTTAACAGATGATCTCCCTGCAGTCGTCACACTTGTCTGTAAGTTTCTGTATTTATTCTCATCATCACACATATACAGTAATGTGCCGCCATATTGACCCAATCAGTATGAACTAGTCGTGCTGTTGAAATCCACTCTTTCCAGCACGTTGGGCACATGTGGTTTACCAAAGTGCTCTCACTGCTGCACCACAGTATTACAACCTGTTGCAATACCAATACCTGTACCTCTGTTCAACAATGGTCTATCAATAATAATAGTAATAATTAAAATATGTTTCAAAAACAAGTTGTCTGGGTTTTTTTTTGTTGTGCTTTGGAGTGGTTTGATGTTTTTACTTGTTGTCAGAAAAACAACTTGCTCCATACAAATGACTTTCATCGTACATTTTTCAGTTATTTGGATTAACTGCAGATAGCAAAAGCTTTAGCCAAAAACATGGCAACCAAGTTTTACCTTGGAGACCCTAGTATAGAATGTAAATACAGTCAAAAATGCCCAAAAGACTGTAGAATAATGTGTCGATCATTGTAATAATATAGTTTTATTATAAATACAAAAAAACACCTTTTTAGAGTGTGTCCGAAAATTGGAAAAACAAACAAAAGCAAGTCAAAAGTCAGTGACATCATCAGTGAAATTTGTCCAAATGTGTTTAAAAACACTGCAGAATAATGTGTTGGTCATGTTCAAAGTGTAGTTTGACTATCATTTTGAAAAAAACAAACACCATAAAAGAGTATGACTGAAAATTGAAAACAAAAGAAGAAAAAAAAGTCTCAGTAGTTTGTCAAAAAATGTTGCATTATGTATTTAATGTATTATGGGATGTCCAAAAATTGGAATAAAAAAAAGTAAATTTTTGTCAAAAATTGTAACATTTTTAAATGCCAAAAAATACTTTTTTATCATCTGTTGATAAATATTAGAGTATAGTTTGTCCACAGATTACAGAAAAACACCATATTATGGGATGTCCAAAAATTGGACTAAAAGAAAAAAGTCATGTCGATTTTTGTCAAAAATTGTCAAATTTTAAAATGCCTAAAATGCAGAAAATTACTTTATTATCATCTGTTGATACATATTAGAGCATCGTTTTTCCATAAATGACAGAAAAACACCATATTATGGGATGTCCAAAAATTGGACAAAAAAATCAAAAATCAGTGAAAATAAAGTTTGTTCAAAAATCTCTAAAAGTGCTGCAGAATAGCATGTCGGTCATAGTAATAGTGTAGTTTGACCAAATGTAAAATACAATAATATTTTAGAGAATGGCCAAAAATTTGTAATAAAAAAAAAAAGCCATATGTCGATAAAGTCAAAAGTTGGTCAAAGTTAGGTCTCTCCAAAAACGCTTAAAAAACGCTACTGAATAGTTGGTTGATCATTGTAATAGT
The DNA here is from genome assembly GCF_030273125.1 of Centropristis striata. NCBI lineage: Eukaryota > Metazoa > Chordata > Actinopteri > Perciformes > Serranidae > Centropristis > Centropristis striata. Next base: position 36,512,938 of record NC_081531.1, on the reverse strand, counting down.
ATAATTTGACCATAAATATAAAAATAAACACTATTTTAGAGTATGACCAAAAATTAGAAAAAATAAAAACCCTCCATAATATATAATGTAGAAATAAGTCAAAATCTGTCCAAATTAAGTCAATTCCAAAAATGCCTAAAAAAATCTATTGAATATGATCATGGTAAAAGTGTAATTTGAACATAAATATATTTTAAAAATTCCATATTAGAGTATGACTGGGAGAAAAAACGAAGAAAGAAAACGCCATAGTAAAGTGTTGAGACAAAAAAAATGTCATAGTATTGTGTGCCATTTAAAATCTCATTGAGGCTTTTTGTCATAAAAATATAAATTCAGTTACAATCCAACAATTAAATACAGTTAGCTCTGATGTCAATTCAAAAGATGATTTAATTGATCTGGACACACAAACCCAGTAAAATATTGAGCATAAAAATATCTCAATCAAAGGAAACTTTCAAAACAACTTGATATTTCTATTGTCAACCTTACTGACAATTAGTTGACCAACTGTCTATCCTTGACCAGGATTAAATATTTCCACTGTCATTACAAATGACAAAGAATTAATCCAGAATAAAATAATCATACAGATGGATATTTACACAAATATATTATATATAATGACTTAATGCCTTTACTCTTTCATTTCTAATTTAAAAACGCCGCCATAAATAAAGTGAAGTTTTATGTGTTTCCTGCAAAACTTGAAAAAATAAATTAGGTGATTGTTTTAACAGGGTGACCAAATTAAAGGAGCGTGAAGTTTCTACCTGTGGCCTCTAGGGGTCACACATAGACTGTATCACACTACCGCCAAGCGGGAAACAAGCGAAGAAGAAAGTACTAGACATCTACCATAGACTGTGGACATTCAGGCTAAAGAAACTACGCATTTGTTATTTTAAACGGCTAAAAGTCATATTATCTTCTTCCTAGATCATAGTGTATAGATAAACGACCACTAAAAGAGGAAATATTTGGGGCTAGCTATCGTTAGAGGACTACAAAGGGATGGTGGATGGTAGCTAGCCGGTTAGCCACCTAGCCGCTGCTAACTGCTAATGCTAACACCGCAACCATGAGTGAAGAAGAGAACTCAGCCTCAAACAAAGACAAAGACTCCACTCTGCTGCTGACTAAAGACGGACAGCGGTATTATGTGAGTAAAAGCGGAGTGGTGGACAGTAGGAACGTGGTCACGCCGCACGAACCGGAGAACAGCGCCTCCTACGACATGGATGATCCGGACGAGGAGAGCGACGTCCTGGACACGTCGGACCCGAGAGACGGCGCCGCCAGCCCGGAGGAGCTCAACGACGAGGAGACCTCGGAGGGCGACAACGCCCCCAAACAGTGCACCTATGAGGGCTGCACGGAGACCACCACCCAGGTGGCCAAGCAGAGGAAGCCGTGGATGTGCAAGAAACACCGCAACAAGATGTACAAAGACAAATACAAGAAGAAGAAGAGTGATCAGGCAATGTCCAGCGGAAAACTTGATGTAAAATCACACCTCATCAATGCTTTCATACAGTGGCGGTTCTAGACCAGTGTTACTGTGGGGGCCAAGCAGGGGCCACTGTTTAATCAGAGCGGCACATTAAAAAACAGCAAAGATTATATTTAAGCATTCAAACCCTTTATTATAGCTTATTTAAAAATCTCATTTAAGTATATTTGGAAGATACAAATACATAGATTGAAACAATGAGACTTAGCAACAATAATAACCTATTTTTGTGCGACAATGACATTTCTCATTTTTGTGCACAATTACTTTTTTATTTTGAAAGTGCAGTATAGTGAGAATGATCTTTTTTATACATATATATACACAAGCTTTTATTGCACAATTAAACTATTATGCAATGTTCACATTTTGGGTTCCTTTTGTGTACAATGAGATATTGTTTGAACAAAAAATAGGTAAAAAAATTTCCATCGTTCATCGTTATAAATTGATCATTTTATTATTAATTTGACACAGGGGCCACAGCAGGGGCCAAGGGCTTCTTCACAGGGGCAGTGGCCCCTGGAGGCCCCTGTGTAGAACCGCCACTGCTTTCATAGCTAGTCAAGTCAAGTCAAGTCAAAGTTTATTTATAGAGCACATTTAAAAACAACCTCAGTTGACCAAAGTGCTGTACAGTTATTCAAATAGAATAAATCATACACAAATAGGTATAAATAAGACAATAAAAACAATGAAAACAATAAAATACTAAAAACAATAAAATAAAATAGAATAAAATAGTAATATAAACTCAATCCAGAACAGTGTTAGAGATAAAAAGACAAATAAAAGGGTAAAAAAGTAAAAAAGAAAGCCAAGGATTCTTGCCTAGCTGGGACTGAACGCCAAGGAGAATAAATAGGTTTTTAATAATGTTTTAAAGTGCTCAACAGACTGTGCAGCTCTGACCTGGAAAGGTCGGCTGTTCCACAGCTTTGGGGCCGCCACAGAGAAGGCTCTGTCCCCACGAGTACGGAGTCTGGACCGCGGTACGACCAGGAGCAGCTTGTTAGACGACCTAAGTGCTCTGGAAGTACTGTGGGGTTTTAAAAGCTCTGATAAATAAGACGGTGCCAGACCATTTAAGCACTTAAAAACAATTTATAAAACCTTAAACTGGATCAGCTAGATGCGCAGAGACTGTCCACTCAAACTACATTAGAGTAGACCTTTATTACTTTGAGAGGTTTTTTTTTTTTTTTAACTCGTGTACATGTGGTTAGGGCTGGGCGATATGGCCCTAAAATATTATCACGATATTTCAGGCTATTTTTGCGATATTGATATTCTTGACGATATTAGGAAATACTTAAGATATTAAGATTTAAGAACTTAAGATTTTTTTTTAGCCTGTATAAATAAATACAATTCTAACATGTAGTTTGAAGTGCAAATCTCAACAGTTGTCAAATACAAAAAAATTTACTCTTGAGTATGAGCAAATAATAAAAAATAACCATTTAGGGGTTCCGGGGGCATATTTTAATGAAATATTGTAAAGGAGAATAAAGGTTCTTGTATGTTTTATTTAAGGCATCTTATTTTGACAGTCTTCTTGTAAATTCTGTGGTGGATTCTCTTCACACACTGTGCTCTTATTTTGAAAGCTGCATGTGTTTAGCGACAGGGAGTAAGTAGCTTTTTGTGATTAAAACAACTTTAACCACTACATCAAGAAGTAGGAACGTTGCCAATATCATGATATGCATTTCTTTAACCATTAAAAAAAACAACGATATTATCGTGAACGATATGATATGGCACAGCCCTACATGTGGTTCCCTGGTGCTGTTTTTTCCAGAACCACACTACAAACTCCCCCAGTTAATTGCTTGTTTTTGTCTTTTTGTGTCCCAATCAGGAGAACTCGGAGGAGAGGCCTGTGTCTGTGAACAAGCAGCGTCTGGGTGCCATGGGGGACCGGCCAGCCAGACCCTCTCTGATAGAGCAGGTCCTCAACCAGAAGAGACTGGTAGGTCATCACCAGCTGTCAGACTGTCAGAGTAGATAGATAGATATACTTTATTTATCCCAAGCTGGCCATGATGCAACTACAGATAAGTGATAGACACATTAACCCTCTAAACCCCAAGCAGTTTCTACATTCTACTCTCTGTGGCCTTGTTTTTTTTATTAAAATCTATGGAACCAGCACAATCATAGCTAGAAGTGGGTACAACTCAAAAAATGGATTTTCTCTGATGAATTACTTTTTAAAAATTGGTATAAATTGGAATTTATACAGTACAGGCCAAAAGTTTGGACACACCCAACTCATTCAATGCGTTTTTCTTTATTTTCATGACTATTTACATTGTAGATTCTCACTGAAGGCATCAAAACTATGAATAAACACATATGGAATTATGTACTTAACAAAAAAAGTGTGAAATAACTGAAAACATGTCTTGTATTTTAGATTCCTCAAAGTAACCACCCTTTGCTTACTAGAATATAAGACATGTTTTCAGTTATTTCACACTTTTTTGTTAAGTACATAATTCCACATGTGTTCATTCATAGTTCTGATGAATTTACAATGTCAATAGTCATGAAAATAAAGGAAAAACATTGAATGAGAAGGTGTGTCCAAACTTTTGGCCTGTACTGTATATATACAACAGTTTTCCAAGTGTCACAGATGTTAGGGTAATAAATTGTGTCTCCACATGCTATTATTGAACTACCTCACATCTCCTCTGTGCTCTGTGTAAACAGATTTTCAGTGAGTATTTTCATGTGACTGTTCGTCTCAGCAGAATCAATCATTGCTTCATTGTCGCTGAGGAGCACAATTTAATGTTTATTTTTGTCTATGTTCTAAAGGATTTTGGCAGAAATGTCACAATTTTAAGCTTTGTTTTGTATACTTTTTCTAATGGAAATGTTCAAAACCTATGATCTGGTTAAACAATTGACAGTTCAAACTCCAACAAAGGTATTTTGGGGTCGAATGGAAAAAACAGAACAGTGTGTGTTGCTTGGCACCAAACTATTCAGTGACATCTTACTTTAAGGGGGCATGTGGACCCCAGCCATGCCAGGAAAATGCCCCCTAATACACAGATACCTCCCTCTACCTTCCTCCTCTTATTTCTTCAAGGTTTCCCCCATAGACTGTATGGTTTTCCCCTTGATATGTCACCCACCAGTATATGATTGTCCTGTTATAGCTAATTTTATGGGATCCTTTAATGTTGCCATGCTCAGCTGCAAGCCTAAGTTGCAGAACTTGGCTGAGCCCTGTATCCAGATAACTTGCATGCATTGGCTTTAATGCATGTAACAAATAAACAATTGAAGTTAAAAAATTAATCATAGAATCAGTTTAGAAAGGAAAATGTATTCTAAACTGTTGACTCATGGAAGTATCACCTTAACAGATAAACAGCTGAACACACTCAATGGAAACCAAATATTCTTCAGAAAGTTCTTCCCAACTCTGTTGCAGAAGTTCCCTTAAATGTGGAGCAACTTGTAGGTTGTAAGTGGTCAAGAAAAGTTGGGACGCCTGTAGGAATTGGTAGCAACTTAGCAACTTTCAAGGCTTGATCAACCTCCGTTGCTGCAGAACTGCTTTAAGTTTTAAACCCATTTCTTGTTCCCTGAAAAAGGCCTTTTTGTATAATTCTGAAATGTACATTATTTTCCAGTTTTGGTTAAGCTTACCTTTTTTTATTTACCTCTGGCAGTTCACCACTTACCTTTGGACCCTTTCAAGCTGTTCATTTGACTTGAACTGCTTGAATTTCAATAAAGAATTGAAAAATTGTGGCGTTCTAAAACTTTTGACCAGGAGTGTACATAAACATGTTTTACAGTCTTGTACTTCTACTGTTCCCCCATCCAGACTGTTTACACATCAGGTTCTCATGTATAGAGACATTTGGCACAAGGTGTAATTTCCACTGAAATATTTGTGGTCATATTTTGCTCTAAAACTTGAACGTGTTTCTTTCAGTCGCTGCTCAGAAGTCCGGAGGTGATCAGCTTCCTGCAGCAGCAGCAGCAGCTTCTCGCCTCACAGAGCCGCAGCCAATCACAGCAGCAGTTCCAGGGCTGTTGACACTGGAGAAACACTGGTACGCCACGCAGAAATATATAGGAACCATACACTGTAAACATGATTTTTCTGTGCAGAAGAAGGAATAATATGATGATAAAGGGATGTTTTAAACACGAGGAAAGCCAGGAGAACTAAACTAGGTGAACTGATGCACAACAGGTCCATCTCTGGTGCTTTTCTTTTTAAAAATGTACTTTTTACTTTATTTCTCCATGTGGCAGTAATAATAAAGCATTAGATTCTAATCCAGAAGTTATTTTGATGTTGAAGCCCCAGATAAATAGAATAGTCATGAGCTTAAATTCATCATCCTGTCTGTTCATTTGCTTATATAAAAAAAAAAGAATGAGTATCTTTGTGTGTTTGTTTTATGTTTTATAAATTATTCTTTAACATGAAGTGTTGTTACATGTGACAATCAGCTGTGTAATGCATGTCTGACATCTCTTTTCAGTCTGGCACTGTTTTAAAACAAGATTTTATATTCCTATTTATCTGAAGCGGTTGCACAAACAAAGTAAATTTTAACTGTATACAAAAGGAACAAAGATTTAAGTTTGGTGGGATAAATTTAGGTCGCGTTAGCTCTGTTGTCTGCTGTATGTTGCTCCTATGTTTTTAAGTTGAAGTATATGTTCTGCTGTGAATATGAAATTAAAATGATGATGTTGATCTTGAGAAATTTTCCAGACTTTGTCCGTGCTTTGTCCACGAACATCTTGATCCTTAAAGAAAACAGCTTTAATGGAACAAGTAAAAAGCAAACATACATGAAGTCAAACATGGAAATATAGTACATAGAATACATTTACAACATGTAAAAGCCTTTGAGTACCTATAAATATATCCCATTTTTTCTTGTATTGGAGTGCAGTTCACGTCGGGATATGAGCTAAATGAAATTCACTCACTTGCATGTTTCACTTATGAGTCATGATGTGGCTAGCATATTGTTTGAGATGACGAGAAGGA
>NC_081531.1:36478881-36501381 GCF_030273125.1 Centropristis striata | reverse complement strand
GTTTGATGGTTTCTGTGGAGTTGCTGGGCTTCACGTCCTCCTGGAGGCTCGTCTCCATGATGCTGTAGGGAGGTGGAGGAGTCTCAGCTGGAGGAGCACGGCACAAATCACAGAGAGGAAGGATGAAAATAAGTGATGTACACTCATCAGAGACTTGAGGTCAGAATTAGGGCCTCGGGGCAATCGGGGGACCTACGTTTCGATAGGTCATATAGTTTTTTATCAATCCCTGTTCAATGACCATGATCATTTTTGGAGAAATTCTGAGATTATAATGGGTGTGTATTGCACGGAATGTTCGTGTCACAGTGTGTGACATCATCGCCAGAGTGTAGAGGGAGAGAAAAAACTGTCAAAAAATAAATTTGAAAACTGCGCTCCAGGCCGCAAATTCCACTCTACAGAAATAATTTATACATAGAAACGTAGGAAAATTAGTCTTCTCCCTCACAATCCTCTGGTAAAGCTGTCAGAGTTATAGTTTGGGCGTAGGACGCACAGATGATCCACCAACACCACCAACAGCCTCATTGGCTCCCATATTAAAAACGCAGGAAGATTTCGGAATAAGGGAGATGTAACAGTTTTTTTAGATTGCTCTAACAAAGCTATTTTTTCATTTTTCTTTAAAAAAAAAACATGTGTAGCAACCAGGAAGAACTCGGGACGCTCAAAGTGAAGTCGGATCAATGATAGGTATTATGGTTTTGCCAAAAATGCTTTCTGTTCGAGGCCAGAAATTCCAGTCTGTCCACCTCTGCTGTCACTGAGCCGGAACAGGTGTCAGTTAATTCTGTTGATTGCTTTGATCTGATTGCCTTTGATGTGATTACATTATATTATATATTTATATATATATATATATATAATAATCAAATCCTGCAGCTCTATGGAATCAGCACAAGCATGGCTAGAATGATGATGGAAACAATTACAACACTGTATTTTGTACAGAATAACAGTTATAATTACATACATCATTAAAAAAACGAAAAAAAAAACGCTAGATGAATTTCTCTGATAAATTCATTTTTTAAAATTGAATGAAAATCACAGAAATATCATAATAAATAACTTTAATTGTTGTTATGGTTACTGTTACTGGCTGTTGGAAAGTTCAGACGATAACGCCTGTTCTTACAGTTTCTTTCTACGATAAATGTTGTATTTTTGGCGATTACTTACAGCATTAGTTCTCAACCTTTTTGAGTCGCGACCCCCAATTTAACATGCATGTTGTCCGCGACCCCCGCTCACTGAACACAATCTCACATGCACAGTTCAGATCACCCAAAAAAAAAAAAATGACCTAAAAAAGGAAACAAAATGACCAAAAAAGACACAAAATGACTAAAAAAAGACACAAAATTACCAAAAAAAGAAACAAAATTACCACAAAAGTCACAAATTGACCACAAAATGATCAAAAAACACACAAAATGACCAAAAAACACATAAAATGACCCCAAAAAAAGACATTAAGTGACCAAAAAGACTAAAACACATTAACACATGAACACTTTAACACAGTGGAGACAGAGCTGACTTCCTAAATGATTTGGCGACCCCCAGAAATCATCTCGCGACCCCAATTGGGGTCCCGACCCCAAGGTTGAGAATAGCTGACTTAAAGGAACACTCCACCGTTTTTTCATATTAAAACATGTTATTCGGGTAAGTAAGACGAGTTGATACAGACCTCTTGCGTCTCAATGCGTGCACTCAATCGCCCTGGCGCGCGGCGCCACTTGGCTAGCACTTAGCTTAGCCCAGTTCATTCATTAGGATCCAAACAGATGGACAGTTAGAAGCGACCAAACTCCTCCACGTTTTCCCTATTTAAATACAGCTACACGAGTAGTTAAACGACCAAGTATGGCCACACAAAATAAATTGGACTCGGCGCAGTAATATCATCACTCCTGACGGAAGTGATGATATTACTGCGCCGAGTCGAAGTGCTCCCAAGTGCTATTCCGCCATACATTATAGTTCTCCTTTTTATCCGCTTAGAAAAGCGCCACGTTTTATTTTGTGTGGCCATACTTGGTCGTTTAACTACTCGTGTAGCTGTATTTAAATAGGGAAAACGTGGAGGAGTTTGGTCTCTTCTAACTGTCCATCTGTTTGGATCCTAATGAATGAACTGGGCTAAGCTAAGTGCTAGCCAAGTAGCGCCGCGCGCCAGGGCGATTGAGTGCACGCATTGAGACGCAAGAGGTCTGTATCAACTCGTCTTACTTGCCCGAATAACATGTTTTAATATGAAAAAACGGTGGAGTGTTCCTTTAAAGAAAGACAAGTTTTAATGCCAGTGGGATTCAGTGGGTTAGATCCTACCTGTGATGTGGTACGGGCTGCCAGGCTCTGCTGAGCTGTTGGGGGAGTTGGGGTAACTCTGTGAGGTGGGAGACTGGGTGAGGGAGGAGGAGGGGGAGGAGGAGAAAGAGGAGCAGGGCAGCGCGGGGAAGGAGTCGGGGTAGGTGGCGTTCTGGGGCATCAGCGGCTCGTTGTGCAGCGAGGCGTTCCTGAACTTGGCCAGTAAACTGTGCTGAGGGTTGAACTCGCTGTGGCGTGGAACCAGAACCGGAGGAAGCACTGAGAGAAGAAAAAGAAAAAGGTAGAGACGGAGTGAGAGAGAGACGCAGATCAAGAGACAGATGCTGTTATCAAATATCAGATTACTGTAAATTCTTTTGGCTTGGGAACATGGAATTAGATCAGATGTCCTGTCTCTGTTAGGGAGCCCAGGACAGCTTCACTGTTACCATATTAGAATCTGACCTCATGTTTCTACAACAGATCTAGAACCTGGTCTCACAGAAATCCGTGAAATAGCCACGGATTTCGCTTAACTCAAAATCCGTGGAATAGCCACGGAATCACTCAAATTTCCGTGAAACTGACACGGATTTGGCTACAATGCAAGTTAATGCCAGTCATATCCCGTGGCTATTCCATGGATATTTGTTCCTATTGGTTTGTTCCAAGTCACGTGACTTTCAAGGTCCCGGCGGTCAGGACAAAAAACATGGCGGACAGTTCTCTCATTTTTAGTGAAAAAAATCAATATTTTGACTTAGTTTCTGCATAAAAATGGATTTTGATCACATTTCTAGCGAGAAATATATGTTTTATTTTCTAAATCTTCACTCAGTGAATGTACATAATCACTTTGTATGTTGGAATAGCCACGGGATATGACTGTCATTAACTTGCATTGTAGCCAAATCCGTGTCAGTTTCACGGAAATTTGAGCAATTCCGTGGCTATTCCACGGATTTTGAGTTAAGCGTCATTTTGTGTCTATTTTTGGTCATTTTGTCTTTTTTTTTGTCATTTTGTGTCTTTTGTTGGTCTTTTTGTGTCTTTTTTTAGTCAATTTGTGTCTATTTTTTGTCATTTTGTGTCTATTTTTTGTCATTTTGTGTCTTTTTGTGTCAGTTTCACGGAAATTTGAGTGATTCCGTGGCTATTCCATGGAATTTGAGTTAAGCGTCATTTTGTGTCTATTTTTGGTCATTTTGTGCATTTTTTTTGTCATTTTGTGTCTTTTTTTAGTCATTTTGTGTCTTTTGTTGGTCATTTTGTGTCTTTTTGTGTCTTTTTTTAGTCAATTTGTGTCTATTTTTTGTCATTTTGTGTCTATTTTTTGTCATTTCGTGTCTTTTTGTGTCAGTTTCACGGAAATTTGAGCGATTCCGTGGCTATTCCACGGATTCCTGTGAGACCAGGTTGCAGATCTAGGAGATGCTCTGTAACAGCGGGTGTACCTGGAGTCTCCACACGCCTGTAGTGGTACGGGTTGACACAGATGTCCTTCTGCTTGGAGCCAAAAGGGAACTCGCAGCACTCCAGGGCTTTCAGCTCGTGGTGGGACTGCAGGTCTGGCCAGCGCCACACCCGGCAGTAGATGACGTGGGGCAGACCCTTCCTGTGGGACACCTGCAGCCGCCCGTCCAGGGAGCGAGGGATCGTCACACACTTACCTGAAGGATGAAGAAAAGGGCAGATTGTATTGTTGGAAGTTTAAATCATGATACGACAGAAATGAACACTCTGTTCTCTGTATTTTCTAGGGCAGAAGTTCTCAACCTTTTTGAGTCGCGACCCCCAATTTAACATGCATGTTGTCCGTGACCCCCACTCACTGAACACAATCTCAAAGATCACCCAAAAAAGAAACAAAATGACCAAAAAAAGTAAACAAAATGTCCAAAAAAGACACAAAATGACCAAAAAAAAGACACAAAATGACAAAAAAGACACAAAATGACCAAAAAAGACACAAAATTACCAAAAAAAGACACAAATTGACCAAAAAAGACACAAAATGACTAAAAAAAGACACAAAATTACCAAAAAAAGGAAACAAAATGACCAAAAAAAGACACAAAATGACCAAAAAAGACACAAATTGACCAAAAAAAGACACAAAATGACTAAAAAAAGACACAAAATGACCAAAAAAAGGAAACAAAATGACCAAAAAAGACAAAAATTTACCACAAAATGATAAAAAAAAAGACACAAAATGACCTAAAAAGACACAAAATGAACAAAAAAAGACATTAAGTTACCAAAAAGACTAAAACACATTAACACAGTGGAGACAGAGCCGACTTCCAAAATGATTTGGCGACCCCCAGAAATCATCTCGCGACCCCAATTGGGGTCCCGACCCCAAGGTTGAGAACAGCTGTTCTAGGGTATGAAGAGTATTTCTACTGCTTTTTTAACACCACGTAGAGTGTTGATTTTATGATTTTATGATTTTTATTGTATTCATGCATATTTTATTTTGTGCGGGCAGTACATTTTACATTTTATTTTATTTATTTTTATCCCATTTTTACTTATTGCATCTTACTGTTCTATTGTTTACTACATCTCTTTGTATTGTGTTATGTATTTATTGTTTGTGCAGCACTTTGGAAACCTTGTGTTTGCTAAAATTGTGCTATATAAATAAAGTGGATTGATTGGATTGGATTGGATACCTCTCGTGCATGTTTATAAAATGGAAGTCTGCAACATACAAGATCAGTCAAACTTTCTCAGTAAAACATAAGCTCTGCTCTATATATGTTTAGATAATTAATTATTACTTTAGAAAGACATTTTTTTATATTAAATATATTATTTACAACTTCAATCGCAATTATAACAAAATAACATACACAGATTTTCTAGAAAATATTATTGCTATTATTGCATAGCCAGCATATATTAAAATAACATGCACATTTTTTAATAATTTATTTTTTCAAGTAATGCTTATTGCTATCTTTGCATTGCCAGAATATATATTATTTTATAAACAAAAAAGTGCATAGTGTATAACTAGGATTTTTTCTAGAGCAGCTTAAAATAATGATAAAGGTCTTGTGCAACACCTTAATAAATGGCAATAATAATAATATAATTATAATAATAAAAATAAATGTTACAATCAACCTTTAGACCTCACAGGTATGAAACACCTTCTATCCTGACTGGACTGGTGCTTTTTACCTCATGACTCCTAAAAAACGGCAACATGTGCTTCATTTCATCATGTATCGAGTCCAACGAGTGATTTCTAAACTTTCATTAGAATATTTTTCAGGAAAAAGTAAAAAACAAGCAAAAAATGATGCATTCATCAAATCATATTTTGTTTAATATGCTGTTGAAAATTTGTGTCTGTCATCTGCCAAAAGTCTCCTCAAAGCAGATGGAGGCTGTAAGTTGAGACAATTGTTAAAATAAATATTTTTTGAACAGATGAGTGTGATTTTTAAGGAAACTGGTGAACCTGCCATTATTAGTTGAGGTAAGATTTAAAGTTAAAAACATTAGTCTACTTCATGTGAAAACTTAAGTTGATTTGCTGCCTTAAAAACACGAGTAGAAATGACTTTAAAATGTAAGTGGTATGAATATAGTTTGTTATCTTGACTTGAAAATATGAGTTGACATGGTATGGAATTGTCAGTTCCTTTGACAAGAGAACGTAAGTTTTCTTGAATGTATAATATAATATAGTTAGTTGTTTAAACTCAGAGTATCAAGTTTAAATAATAAATGATCATTAATTAAACTACTTGTCTTACTTTACTTTATGAGTTGAAATAACACTTCAAACAATATCTCATTTTACACAAAAGGAACCCAGAATGTTACATTGTATGATAGTTTAACTCTATTCAGTGTTAAAGGGATATTTTGTCAATTTTTGAATCCTTTTCATGTCTTTATGTGTCTTTGTAAGTCATTTTGTGTCTTTTTTGTGTCTTTTTTTGGTAATTTTGTGTCTGTTGTTGTGTCTTTTTTATTTATGTTGTGTCTCTTTTGTCATTGGTGTCATTTATGTGTCTTTTTTGTGTCTGTTTTAGTTATTTTGTGTCTTTTTTTTGGTCATTTTGTGTCTTTTTCTGGTAATTTTGTGTCTGTTGTTGTGTCTTTTTTATTTATGTTGTGTCTTTTTTGTCATTGGTGTCATTAATGTGTCTTTTTTGTGTCTGTTTTAGTTATTTTGTGTCTTTTTTTGGTAATTTTGTGTCTTTTTTTGGTAATTTTGTGTCTGTTGTTGTGTCTTTTTTATTTATGTTGTGTCTTTTTTGTCATTGGTGTCATGTATGTGTCTTTTTTGTGTCTGTTTTAGTTATTTTGTGTCCTTTTTTGGTCATTTTGTGTCTTTTTTTGTAATTTTGTGTCTGTTGTTGTGTCTTTTTTATTTATGTTGTGTCTTTTTTGGTCATTTTGTGTCTGTTGTTGTGTCTTTTTTATTTATGTTTTAGTTATTTTGTGTCTTTTTTTGGTCATTTTGTGTCTGTTGTTGTGTCTTTTTTATTTATGTTGTGTCTTTTTTGTCATTGGTGTCATGTATGTGTCTTTTTTGTGTCTGTTTTAGTTATTTTGTGTCCTTTTTTGGTCATTTTGTGTCTTTTTTTGTAATTTTGTGTCTGTTGTTGTGTCTTTTTTATTTATGTTGTGTCTTTTTTGTCATTGGTGTCATTTATGTGTCTTTTTTGTGTCTGTTTTAGTTATTTTGTGTCTTTTTTTGGTCATTTTGTGTCTTTTTATGGTAATTTTTATGTCATCTGTGTTTTTTTTTTGTTATTCTGTCTTCTCATTTTATGTCTTTTTTGGTCATTTTGTGTCTGTTGTTGTGTCTTTTTTATTAATGTTGTGTCTTTTTTGTCATTGGTGTCATTTAAGTGTCTTTTTTGTGTCTGTTTCAGTTATTTTGTGTCTTTTTTTGGTCATTTTGTGTCTTTTTTTGGTAATTTTTATGTCTTCTGTGGGTTTTTTTTGTTATTCTGTCTTCTCATTTTGTGTCTTTTTTGGTCATTTTGTGTCTTTTTCAAGACATTCAAATATTTTGAATGCTTAAATATCATCTTTGCCATTTGTTCATGTGCTAATGTGCCCCTCTGATTAAACACTGGCCCCTCCTTGGCCCCCACAGTAAAACTGGTCTAGAACCGCCACTGGGTTTACTCATACTTGTTTTTAAGGCAGTAACTCAACTTAAGTTTTTAAGTTAAACCACCCTAATAATTTTTACAGTGTAGCTGGAGCTTGACTTGTCCTCTTATCCTGTAAATGATCTTAAAGGCCCTCGTGTTAATCTTGTGACTGTCTCAATGGGGGACCCTCCAGACTGGGAACCACTAAGATGACTGATACTCACTGGGCTGCCCAGGGCAGCTCAGAGCCCTCTCCAGCTCCTCCATGGCCCCTTTCTTTTTCTTTAGCTTCTTCACCAGAGAGTCCACTGCCTTCTCCGCCCACTTCTCCTCCTCATCCCCTTGTTTCCAGCCCAGCAGGCGCTTCACCGCCGGGCTGGTGAAGGAGAAGAGGGACGTGATGGAGGCGGAGGAGTTCATTATTATGAGACGATGGCCAGATGAGGTGATGGAGAGCTGTTAAAGGGATAAAAGTTCCCCTGAGGACAGGAATCAGGAGGCAAATAATGAGAAGCGAGGCCAGGAGAGAGGATGAAAGAGGTGGCGTGGTGAGTCTGAGTAAACACGAGCTGGTTTCTTGTATTCCGCTGTTACTTCCGTGGAGTTGAAGAGTTGAACCCCCCTTCTCCAGTGCAGCGCAAACTCTAAATCCCCTCTCTTGTGCTGGCACAGAAGGATCCGGCAGCTAGGGACTGGAAGCCTCCTGCAGGGAAGGTTATTCCTCACACAGTCACAAATCCAGGTCAAGTTTCAATCATCTGGCAAGAGAAGAGGGAGACAGTATTAACAGCTAATTTAGCTGAAACAGATGCATGTTTGGATAGGTAGAGAAGAAACCTCAGGGATGTGATTGTAGAGGGAACTCAGCCAAAGTGAAATCAAACACTAATCAAGCACCACATGAAGTAAATCTCCTCATATTCAACATTCTGGGCATCAGAGGTAGATTGTCATGATAAGGAGGAAAGAAAATGACAGAGACTGATCTCCCACAATCTGCACAACAAGGTTATTACTGTCTGAGGAGGGAAATGAACATAAACTGTTTGAGAAAGAGCAGGGCAAGATGGCCAAGCTCATTTCTAGATCCACCAACAATGAGGAATGTCCTTTCTGGCCTCTGTTTCTATGATCATGCCACTGACGCCCAGGAGCCATACTGTCTGGCCAGAACACATCACAGGACAGGAGGAGGGAGGGAGGGAGGGAGGGAGGCAGACAGAGGGAGCGAGGGAGGGAGGAAGAGAGAGAGAAAGCTCTCTCTGTTTTTGTGTTGATTTCTTCTATAAGTTTTTAGATGGACAAAGTATTTAGGTAATCACTCCTGCATCACAACCTGATGATGCAACATTCTCTTTTCTCAAATATGCATAAAGTAAAGTACTTCATTTAGTCTCAAATATGCATAAAGTAAAGTACTTCATTTAGTCTCAAATATGCATAAAGTAAAGTGTGCCTGGGAGCCAGCAGCAGGTTTATTATGGTGGTCTGCTTGTTGTACATCCTGCGGTATCATGTTGACAGAAGGTTTTTAGCAGTATAATTGTAGGGTTAAATCATTTTTGCATGTCACATTATAGCCGCTCTTCTCTTTTGCTTGTTCTGCTCTTTGTGCATGCCTGTTTGTTTTAGCACACCTAATGCAGATTAGAGAAACCCTTCTAGGCATGAAAAAAGGTTACTTGGAAGCTTTTTAAAGCAGTTTTGAACACCCTGTTATTCTTAAATACACAGCAGAACCACATTCAATCTAATTGTGGTGGATCTCAGAATACACACAGGTTAATTGGTGGTGTGAATGAGCCTACATAGCTGCATTATGTCCTGTGTGACCAACAAGACAGCTGCGGTTTACAATGACAGCAGCAGCAGCAGAGCTCACTGCGGCATCAGGGAGCTCTGCTGCTGCTTTATGGAGTCTGGCGTCACTCAGTCTGCAGCTCAGATAGGCTAATTACCTAATGCTTCATCACCAGGACACCCCTTCCCAAAAAAGTAAACACGCAAGCTTCCTTTTTACTACGACTGCGGAGAGTTATTCTGCGGCTACTCGATCCAGGATCTGCGCCAAAACCTGTGGACGCGCACCTTGACAGTAAAAGCAGCAATATGTGACCAGAAGCTGAGGCATGCAACAATCATATGTAATGTCAATAAAAACTTTTAACTTCAACTAAGTACATGTATGAAAGAAACCCGCACCACTAAAACTGTGATTAAATATCACACGTATCAATTGATCACTGATCTATAATCAGATGTCAACATGTGCAAATAAAAGGTGATTATTCAAACAAAAATAAGCAATTTAATCCACAAAAGTTGCCTGTGAGCACATTATTACACGGATTTAACAACAAGCATCTTAAATACTTAACTTGGCAACAACTTCACATAAACATAATACCTTTGATGAAAAATAGAAAACTACAATTTCTGGAAATATGTGTTTGTTTACTCACCTCTGTTGTGATAACAAGTGCAGCGCAGACAGGACTGTGTGTGTGGAGACTTCCCTGTCTGTAGCCGCTCCAAACACACTGGAACGGTGAAGGTGTGTGTGTGTGTGTCTGTTTGTGTGTGTGTGTGTGAGTGTGTGTGTGTGTGTGAGAGAGCGTGTGTTGACATTGTAGTATAAAGCCAGCGACAAAAAAAATTGCATCCAGCTTCACATTTCAAAATAAAAGTCATGTGTCGCAAGGTGTCAGCCTGAAGGTCTATTTAAGCATAAATAACTACTTTTTTTTTTTTAAGTATAAATTGAATTACTGTTATAGACTATTAATGGATGATTTTATATATGTTTACGAACTCATTACACAATAATGGCAACATGTAGCTTCATAAAGACGCTTAATATTAAATATATAATTTACAACTTATCAATAGCCATTATGACAAAATACTATACATATATTGATTTAAATTTATTTTTTATAGATATTATTGTTTCTGTTTTTGCATATTCAGAATAGCTTTTTTGTAAGAAGAGAAACATAAAATAATACACATATTTTCATAATTCATAGTTCATAATTTCACCATAATTTATATTTTTAAATATATAGTCAGAAAAAAAAAAAAAAAAAAAAAAAAAAATATATATATATATATATATAAGCAAACAATGACCATTTATAGTTCCAATTATAATTTTGCCTCAATGTTTCTAAATTACAATAACAATTAACCATAATGTTACTTTTGAAAAAATTATTACATTTTACTTACTTACTGAAGCAACGAAGACACACAGCCGGGACACACAGCCATAAATGAAACGACAAAAATATTTAACAAATGATTTGGGTAATTAGTTGGCTATTTTTAGTTAATTTAATCAGAAGACTAAATTGCATAATTATAATTAAATATGTCTAAAAATACAGCCTACACTAACACATGAATATTATTATAAATTATTATTAATCACTTCCATTAATTCGCTCATAGCTCAACTAGATAGATAGATAGATAGATAGATAGATAGATAGATAGATAGATAGATAGATAGATAGATAGATAGATAGATAGATAGATAGATAGATAGATAGATAGAGAGATAGATAGATAGATAGATAGATTGCTTTATTCATCCCCGAAGGGAAATTCTGTTGTCACAGCAGTCCGGTATTCAAGTACAATAAAATACAATAGAATAAAATACTGAGGTAGCATAAATAAAAACAACAATAGAAAAAAAAAGAAAGAAAAAAAAAACACAGAATAGAACAAGGACACTTAAGAAGTTAAAAAGAAGAACATCAGTTGGTAGGATGGTTGGCAGATGATGGTAATAATTAAACTGGTGATATGATGCAACAATGCTATAGTGACAAGACGGTATATAATAATAATAATAATAATAATAGTACAGTATATAATATATATAATATAATATGTATTAATAGATAACAATATAAAAATAAAATGAAAAATATAAATGAAGTAATAAGTAAAATAATATGATATACAATAATAATAATAGTACAGTATATAATATATATAATATAATATGTAATAATAGATAACAATATAAAAATAAAATGAAAAATATAAATAAAGTAATAAGTAAAATAATATGATATATAATAATAATAATAATAGTACAGTATATCATATATATAATATAATATGTAATAATAGATAACAATATAAAAATAAAATGAAAAATATAAATAAAGTAATAAGTAAAATAATATGATATATAATAATAATAATAATAGTACAGTATATAACATATATAGTATATAACATATATAATATAATATGTAATAATAGATAACAATATAAAAATAAAATGAAAAATAAAAATAAAGTAATACGTAAAATAATATGATATATAATAATAATAATAGTAATAATAATAATAATAATAATAATAATAATAATAATAATAATAATAATAATAATAATAATAATAATAATAATAACTACAAGCTACAGTATCTCCGCTTTTATTGTGAAAGGCCAGTGACAGGGTGTTCCGGGATGGATCTGGCACCGGGCGCCTCCGCTCCTCCAGCAGCCGAGCGCCACACAGCCTCGGCGGCGTCAGCCTGGCTGGAACCGCAGCGCCTGCATGTAAGATCCCTCCGCCTTCCCTCCTGGAACTTTCCCAGGATTTCAGGGATTTCACATCCAGGCCCCGCAGCTGCATGCGTGTGCGCGCGCTCCTAAGTGCGTGCGTCCCACCTGAGCCACGCGGACCCCCACCCTCCACCGGCTCTAACTAACGCAGGCCGGGGAGAAAAACAACCACACCTGTTCCCTTGAATACTATTAGAATAAATAGAATAAATGTCTCCTGTCAGTCTCTTACCTGCATCTTTATTATTTTTCTGTTCAGGGAGGCATTTTTAGGTTGTCCCTAGATGTTTTTATTTTGTCTCTGCATAATGTACTTTATTACCCACTTTGAGATTTCTGTATGAAAAGTGCTTTACAAATAAAATGTATTATTATTATTATTAATAATAATAATAATAATAAAGTTAAGTATGTGGCAGTTTCTTTAGTAATATCCTTATTTTTTTATCACTGTTTAGTTAATTGTTTGCTCATATATGTGAGAATGGAAGAAACCATTTAATGAATTATTTTTTGCACTTACAGCAGGCTGCATTTGTTTGTTTAGCCTCATTAAAATCGTTTAAAATCAACATTTGTTTAACTTTTATATTCGCGTGTGCAGGTATATAGCAATGTCATCTGATGCCTGGTAAAATCTACCATTAAAATAAGTTAATTCGGCTATTATAACTTTCATGTGCACGCGCACACATGCACACACACACACGCTGCACCTGTAGCCTAAAAACTGTGAAAGGAGGGACAATCAGCAGCTTGTTGTGAAATCAATCTTCATGTTTCCCTCCTCTCTCTCTTCTTATAATCGAGGTTGTTTCATTATCTATTGTTGGGAGCCATACAGAGGTCTGTCTCATTGCGGATGGATACGATCCTTTATTGGGGAGTGCCGTGACTAGTCCAGTTAATGACGCAAGCCCCGGCTGGCGACAGTGAGTCTACAAGTTTGACATTTTCAGTTTACAGCAACTGCTGCGGAACGTAACAATACTCCCAACACGAGAGGCACAGAGCACTCTGGGGATCCTGTCAGAAAAAAAAAAAAAAAAAAAAAGAACAACCTCCACTACCAGGTGGGTCGTGAAAAAAGCAGCAGCGCCAGGATTAAACCACAAATAGGTGATGGAAGTGTGGTCCGCGGACCCTCAGGGGACGAAATAAAGCAGCTGTTAGTGAGGCTGTTGTGTTTTTGTGTTTCTCATTTCTAAAGCTGAACTGGCTGCAGCCACCTGGAGATAACAAGTCAGGAGTTGCTTCTAGCAATAAATGACCTTTTTATCTTCACATCTCAATTATTTGTTGAGGCAAAACACAGAAGTCAAAGTGAAACTGTTTCCCTGCAGTGACTCAATAAAACACTTCCTCACAGCTTCTATCTGGTCACTTTGAAGAGCTGATTGTGAGGCAGGAAACTAGAAAAAAGCAGCCAGACGATGATTCACTGACTCTCTGTCTCTTGTCTCGTTGCAGGACAGAGACAGACAGACGGATGGGGCACAAACAGGATGCGCTCCCCGGGGCCCCCAGGGGCCCCAGAGACTCCTCCACAGACCTCAGGCTTGCATAAGAAAGCAGCACGAAGAAGAACTTCATTTACTCAGACCACAGAAACGCCTGCTGGATGTTTTCCAAGCAGATGTCCACATGCTAAAGGGAACGAGAGATAAATAATGAAACCCAGGGTCCCCCCACTCTTTTATGTTCATGATAATACTGCTGCCCCTTCATTACCTCCCAGGATATTTCATATAGCTGATCCCGGCTAGCTTCATCCTGAGGATCTTAAACTGTTAAATCTAATTTTATAGCAAATTAAATAAACTACAAGTGGAGTCAGATCCTGCAGATTTCTCGGAAAATAATATCTAACAGAAATGTTCCTGAGTACAGTTCGTGCAGAGACGAGAATCCTTCCCAGATCAGGAACCAGTGAGCTCAGATTAAAGAAGTCATACTGTTTAAATACAGTATCTGTTACATTTTGCAGAAAAGTATAAAGCAAGAAATATTATATTATCAGGGTGAGGTGTGTGGCAAGCAAAGAGACAACCACAATGTTAACAAAATGTCAAAAACATGTATGAACTATTTTTCTGTGCAAACAATTAACAATGCATGTACAACCCTGATTAAAAAAAAAGTTTGGACACTTAATTTTTATGTATTCTATCTAATTCATTTCTAACTTCCTCAGTTTGTGCTTTGTTTTTAATGGGATGGTATTATTATTTCCTACTTTTTTTATGTGAAGCACTTTGTGCTACATTTCTATTGTATGAAAAGTGCTCTACAAATAAAGTCTGATTGATTGATTGATTGATTGATTGATTGATTGATTGATCTGCACGCCAGCAGGTCAGGGTAGACCAGAAAACTTTAGTTATTCTGAACTGATGTAGTTTCAGTTGCATTTCAGCCACATGTGAAACAAGCACAGCTGCAGAAACTAGAAGATTATTTCAAACGAAGCCTCATGCATTTTTTTTTTGGCCTTTTCAATTCTTCTCTTACAAGCTTTGACTCAAAAAAAGTTCGGGTTTATTTAATCCGAACCCTTTCCTGACCCCTAAACCTTCCCACGTAGGTGGATTTTATTAGGCTCATCTTCAAAATGATCAATATATACTCTGAACTTGATGCATTTTTTTAATTTTAACGTTTAACACTGCTCCCAACTTCTCTAGAATCAGGGTTGTAACTCCTTTTAAAGATTAAAGATCACAGCTCCTACTAGTTCAGAGCAAATAACAGCTTTTAAAAGTACGAGTAGATCACAGTTTGCCAGTTAAAGCTCGTCTCTTCTGGCTTTCTGTCACATTATGATTGATACTTATGTCTATAGTGGAGGGATTTCTGGCTGTTCTCAGATAAAAGGTGGAAAAAACTCGGTAATTGTGGGAGGATTTTGCAACAACTGCAAATTCATGCACATAAAAATGCACCTCTTTTCTTTAGCTTTTTCTTGTTTTCATAAGTCTATATTCTTTGCTTTGTGCACTTTACCATATTATTTTTCCGTTTAGCATTTTGTTATTTCTAAAATGTTCAATAGAAAGGTTCAGACTGTTGATTATGACAAATGTAAATATATTTTTTGTCAGTTTAACACTGAAGTAAGACCCAAAAAAATGCAGAAAATTTTAACATTTTAAAACCTGGACTTGACAATTGTTTGAGATTTTTTTTAAAATACAACTAATCTTGAAATTATTTTCAGATTATGTTTGAGTTGACTGATTGATTAATTGACTGATTATTGCAAATATAAAATGTTTAATTTTACACTATTACCACAATTGTTTGGCATTATTTTTGCATGAAAAATGACAATTATTATAAAAATAGTTTCAAATTAAACCAATTGATTTCATTGACTAATTGTTGCAGCTGTAGTTAAAAGGTTAATAATGATTATCAGATCATAAATCATTGACATATTACATTGTTTTTTATTTTGGTTCAAGTCATCTAGTCCCATCAACCCTCAGCCAGATATAAACTCCCATCATCACACAGTAACATTCATTTACCTGTCAAATTATCAGATCCTCCACATTTTGACTACAAGGCTCTCACTTACAGCTGATTGGCCACAAAATAAACACAAACTCTGGATCAGTCATACAGACGTTCTGTCGCCGCGGCAACAGAAATGTGCATGTAACAGCGGCCATCACAAGCCAAAATCCAAATAGTTTTAAAAAGGCGGGAACATGAAGAATCACAACATCCAGCGGCGTGTGACATCACAGGGGAAGGACGTGATGTCACCGTGAACGATGGACACAGCTGTTAGTCCCGCCTCCTCCAAAGGTCTGATGGCCCAATCAGAGGCTGTCTCTGGGACACCAGGGCTCGTCTGATTGGCTAATCAGTCTTCTGTGGAGACTTCAGCTTCCAGGCTCCGGTGAGGTAGCGCAGGCGGATGAAGACCAGGTCCCGTCCCATCTGCAGCCAGCTCCAAAAGGGGACCAGCTTAGACCCTAACAGAGCAAACAGGAACTTCATTTTTATAGGAAATGTCAGTTTGCAGCAGATGAGCCATGAGAAATGTCCATCAGAAAAGATTTTATCACAGCAGTACTACATAGGCTTTAGTAAATAGTTTAAAAGATGTTTTATAAATTGAGTAAAGCATGAAAAAGAAGTAAATGTCAATCAAAAAGTCAGATAAGAAAAACAGACATAAAATAACCAAACCAAATCAAATAAAGATAGATAAACAGCTATAAACACCTGCAATATGAATTTATAAAAAAATGTGAATGAAAGATAAAAACTAGAATATATAAAATCCGCTAAATACAGACTCACCTTCCCACGTAGCTGGATTTTATTAGGTTCATCTTCAAAATGATCAATATATACTCTGAACTTGATGTTTTTTTTGTATTTACGTTTAACACAGCTCCCAACTTCTTTAGAATCAGGGTTGTAACTCCTTTTAAAGATTAAAGATCACAGCTCCTACTAGTTCAGAGCAAATATCAGCTTTTAAAAGTACGAGTAGATCACAGTTTGCCAGTTAAAGCTGGTCTCTTCTGGCTTTCTGTCACATTATGATTGATACTCATGTCTATAGTGGAGGGATTTCTGGCTGTTCTCAGATAAAAGGTGGAAAACTAGGTAATTGTGGGAGGATTTTGCAACAACTGCAAATTCATGCACGTAAAAATGCACCTCTTTTCTTTAGCTTTTTCTTGTTTTTATAAGTCTATATTCTTTGCTTTGCATAAAATAACCAAATAAAGATAGATAAACAGCTATAAACACCTGCAATATGAATTTATAAACAAAATGTGAATGAAAGATAAAAACTAGAATATATAAAATCAGCTAAATACAGACTCACAAAGGAATCCAACAGAGATATTTATGGATCAACGAGGAGGACACACGTCCACATATTCATGGAGATCTACCTTCTATTTCTGTCCAGTTGACTGCCACCTCTGCTATGGGGATTTTAAAACACTGGGCGATATACAGCAGCTCCACATCAAAAGCCCTGCAGGGAGAAAGAGGAACAGATGTTCAACAGCTGCATTAAAATTCATTTTCCAACAATATGTACTTTCTTTAGTCACAACCACCTTTATTAACCCATAAGAACCCAGACCTATTTATTCTTAAAGGAAAATGATGGGGGATATACCACAGACCGAGTGGACCACATAGAACACATTTCTAATGTTTAAAAAAAAAAAATACTACCCCTAAATGTCAAAGATCTGTGACGTGACATATATGTTACATTGGGCGTTTATGGAAGTTATGTTTATGATATTTCTTATTTTAAAATAAATAAACTAGACACCTTTTCTGCTTACAGAAACACACATTTGCCTTTTTCTTTATCAAAATTGTCACAGGATAGGATTATTTTTTGTTTATATTTGGTCAAATGTACTTAGATTAGAACTAGAATTATATATATATATATATATATATATATATATATATATATATAAATAATTATTCTATTCTTATCAGCTTAATCTGTTTTAACTCTGTACTTGTGCTGCTGCAACACCTGAATTTCCCCCATGGGGGATCAATAAAGGAATCTCTTATCTTAATAATAATAAATTGTTTTTGTGTAGTACTGTAAAAGGGGACTCAAAGAAACTTGACATGATAAAAACAAAAGTGAGAAATGGTGTAAACAAAATAAAAGTATAAAAAACGAAAAGAAAGAAAAAAGCTAATTAAGGGCAGAAAAATAACAATAACAGTAAGAACAATGTCTGTAACGCTACTAACGCTACTGTTCTACTCAGAACAGTGAAAGAAATAACAGAAACAATAACAAAGAGAAACGAGAGCAGGGGACCAACGGATCACAGATTAAAAGCAGATTTAGTTTGGTTTTCAGGGCTTTGAAATAGGAAATCTTGTTTCCAAAGATCCATCAGAAACATGTCTAGTGTCTGAACACAAACAGCTCCTGGAGCTAGAATAAAGAGTCCTCACCATCGCTCCACGTGGAGACAGGTGAAGGTTTTGAGCGCCGCCTCCCGTGTGAACAGCTTGAAGCCGCACTGCGTGTCTTTGATCCCTCTCACACAGAAGAACCAGACCAGGAAGTGGAACCCGTACATGAGGAACGTACGGAACACAGAACGCTGCAGCAGAGAGACAACAGCTGTTATTTAATGCTGAAAACAGACAACAACAATATCATAAAAACAAGATAAACAAACAGTTACCTGAGCTACTGACTCCTGCTCCAGGTGAGCTCTGGAGCCACAGGAAATGCCCAGGTTCTCCTGAATATAAAGACATTTAAAGATGCATGTTGAGTATGAGCGCACAGTGACAAACTTCTCTTAACCCATTGACGGCGGGAAAGCATCACCGCATTTCTACCATTGAAACCGGGAGCGCTGTTGCGTCACTCTACCATTAAGGCCGGGACAGCGGATATGTCATTTTGTAGTATTTGTAGTTTTTTCCACCTATTTTCGGTCTCTTGGCCAATGAAATGCATCAGAATCATGATCAGAATACATGTGGGAGTGTCGCAATGCAACATGGAACTTTTCTAGAACTTTAAATCATGGAGGAAGACGACTATAGCGGAGGCATATCTATATATATATATATATATATATATATATATATATAGATATATATAGATATCTATATCTATAGCGGAGGAGCTCAGCAGGAAGTGACGGAAGAGATCTGATGAAAACAGCGCCGATGATTTTATTGCTGATCTGGACTTTGAACCCTCGGAACCAATCGACCGGCATTTATGGATGAGGAATATGTTTTTAGACGACATATTTTCACAGAAGAACAGACAGATTTGTGGCCATCTGGAGATAATAATATTATTATTAACAATATATTCATATTAATAACAATAATTGATTGTGATGATGATATAAGAAATCATGACTGTTTATGTCTTATATTACTTTATGCGTCGTTGAGTACCCTGAAAAGTGCAATATATAAAATGTATTATTATTTATTATTATTATTATTATTATGATATATATTTTTTTTTTATTACAGTAGGCTAATGAGAACTATGTCTTGTTCTTCCAGTGGTCATATCATGTTAGCATCTTGCTAATGGGCATGTATTAGTATTATGCATAGGATTTTTTATTCAGTCAAATGTAACATTTGCTGAGTTTGTTGATTTTTTAAAAAACTTTATTGAAGGTTTGGACAAATAAACTCAACTTCTCATGAAAGCCACGGGTAGAAACTTTTCAAATTTCATTTCTATCTGCTACAGAGGCTGAAAAATCTTCTGTTATATATATTTCCAGAAAAACTTCAGGTTTTAGGGGGTTCTTTCGAGGTTTTACAGGCATGTTTTTCCAGGCGCTTTAGGCCTTAATGGGTTAATTCATGTAAATGAGGCTAAACAGACAGTGAACACACCGGTTTAGGATTCAGGTTGTTGAGTCCAGCCTCGACTTTCTCCAGGTCAGAAAACTTTGTGGCTCCATCAGCATCCGCCATCAGAATGACTTTCCCTCTGGAGCTCAGCGTTCCCTTTAATGGAGATAGAAAAACACACAAATGAACAGAAAGTCAAATCCAAACTGTTGCTCCTGCAGTTAGTTATCTAGAGTCTCACCATCCGTACAGCTCCTCCTTTCCCCCGGTTCTCTACCAGCGTCAGCACCCGTAGTTTATCTGCACCGTAATCTCTACTGTACCCAAGAGCAACCTGGAAGAATAGCACAGCAGAGAAAAACACATTTCTATTCATTTTGAAATGTTTGGCTCAGCAAAAGTAGGCTTGTGGAAATAGCACTTGTGGTTACATATTCCCAGAAAAAAGTTTATAAATGATCACCTCTGTGGTTTTGTCTTTGCTGCCATCATCAACCACGATGACCTCATAGGTAAAAGAGCTGTCCTGTTTCTGCAAAAGGCCAAAAACAGTCAGGATTTATTTCACAACAAGCTGAACGCTGCCACCTACTGGCCACTGTGGAAATAACATTCTGCCATAAAATTGCTTATAAGCTTCCAAACAAAACTAAATCTTAAACTAGGATTTAGTTTAAATCAGTCCTACAGGTTTGAAACTTTGCCTCTGTTTTCAAATTTTATTTGGCCTTTATTTAATCTTGAGAAACCATTGAGGGCAAGTCCTCATTTTTCAATGATATCAAGGGTACAATTACAAGAAATAAAACACACAAGAAAACAAAAAAACAAACAAAAGTTAACAACAGAGCACACTTACATTCAATAATAGTTTGTAATCATTGTTTTTAGTGTGTGCCTTACAGTTCTTCTGTTATAAGGTTTGGCTCAAATCTTTTTTTTGCCAAATCATAACCCTTCCCTCTAAATCTACCTGTTAATGTTCATAATCATGAACATCTGTTCTGTAAATTTAAACTCTGAATTTGATGAATTATTTTTTCTTTTACACAGCTCCCAACATCTTTTTTATCAGGGATGTAACTGTGACAAAATAACTAAACCAAACTAAAGTAAAAGTGATTAAATGGACCTTTAGGTACGATTGTTGTGTTGTTATGTGTCAAGTTTGAATGATTTTTGGTCCACGTAGAAGCAGAAAAACTCAAATCAGTGTTTGAAAATTTACTATACAAAGCCAACTTCAGACTTTGTCTTGTTTTAATGTTTTTTTTTGTCTTGCATCTGAACAATTTTTTTTGCATGTGCACGTATTTTGATTTACTGTTAACTTAGAACTTACCTGTCTGTCTTCCAAGTACTTCATAGCTTCATCCAGCATCACAGGCACTACAAGGACACACATTCACATGCATGTTAAAAAAACAAACTGACAGCAGGTAGGCATTGATGTAAGCTCTACCAATGTATCATTTAACACTGCATTTACTGCATCCTCCTAATTTGCAGTGTAATGTAATTTAGATAGATAGATAGATAGATTACTTTATTCATCCCCGAAGGGAAATGTGGTTGTCACAGCAGTCCAGTATTCAAGTACAATAAAATACAATAAAATAAAATACTGAGGTAGCATGAATAAAAACAACAATAGAAAAAAACACAGAATAGAACAAGGACACTTAAGAAGTTAAAAAAAAGAAGATCAGTTGGTAGGATGGTTGGCAAGATAAAGGTAATTATAATTAAACTGGTGATATGATGGCAACAATGCTATAGTGACTAGACAGTATATAATAATAATAGTGCAGTATATAATATATAATACAATATATGTAATAATAAATAGTAACAATATAAAATAAAAATAAATAAAATAATATGATATATAATATATAATACTAGTAATAATAATAAATAAATATTTATCATTTAACACTGCATTTACTGCGTCCTCCTAATTAGCAGCGTAATGTAATTTAGTTATTTCCTAACTGGGTCACTATTACCTTTTACAGTTTTCTATATCTGTAAATAGTCAAAGCTGAATACTGAAGCAACATCAACAGGTGAAGCTGCTCGCTGCACAACTTTACTGTGCTAAAGTCCGTCATCACTCACTTCGGAGCTCCTCGTTGTAGGCCGGGATCACCACGGAGAGATCTCTGGAATGAGGATCATGGAGGCTGGGGAAAAGCTCCTTCTGTCCCGTGGCGGTGAGGAAATATTTCTCCTTCTCGTGGCGTGAGAGGTTTATCATCCCAGCGGTGACATGCGCCATCACCAGCACCTGAAAAGGGAGAAATATGAGACGGGCACTCTTGTTTTTAGGGTTAAATCCCTTTTGATGAGTTTTTTATGATGCTTTGTTTCATGTACTTTATGATTTGGTGACTGTCCTTAAATGTTTGGTTTTTACACTTTCAATGCTGTTTCAATTTCATGCTGTATGAACTAACTATTTTTTTTTTTTTTTGTAATTATCTTTTTATTAGGAAATTTCACAACAATTGACAAGTACAAATGGATTTACAGCTGTTAGTATCAAAATTGTACAGAGCCAAAGGTTTTGTATCAATAGCTTCTTGTTCCAAATGTTCATTGTCCATTCCCTTTTTAATAATATGAATATGTAAAGAAAAAACAAAGATGTATGGAGGCAAAAAGTAAATACATAATATGAATAAATAAATATAAATGTCTGTAGCAGTTGGGCATCATTCAGTTGTATTCATGTCACTGATATACAGCGGGAGACAACTAACTATTTTTGATTCATCACACCGTTTATTCAACATGTTAGAGTAGTTTTTAAACCACAAATAATACATTTTCATCTAAATTTATTGACAAGAGCTGTGTGAATGTAATTGATACATTAGATCATTTGTATAACGTGAAATATCAAATACTAAATCTGCATCTCTAAACTTCTGGAATGTAGTAGTAGAGGCACATCAGTCTTTGTTGTTGCAGTGATTTATCCTGCCTCAAACCTTTTTACACTGAAATTTACAGTTTGCTAATCATTTTATTATTGTTGTTATCCTAGCATATTATAGGTATAGATTGAATCTGTTTTTTAAAAACAAGT
>NC_081531.1:36438881-36476381 GCF_030273125.1 Centropristis striata | reverse complement strand
ATCAAAACATCATGGCGGCTGGTTTCAAGTAAGAGTCATTATTGCACCTAAAGTTAGACTTTTAATGTTTTATTCTCAGATGTCGGATTATTTTATAAGCAGCAGCAGATCTGATCTGTTTATGAAAATAGTTTTATGAAAATGAAAATGACGTAAATCCGTTAAATCGTTAAAGAGTTGTCCCTGTCCTGCTCACTTAATATATAAACACTGTAATTATGTCCATCTAATATTTAGCTAACCCACAACAGAAGCAGCATATTGGCTACTTAATGAAGCACTTGTCAGTATAGTGTTGTCATTCATCTACAGGAGGTTGTTTCTTATTTTTTTAAGTTATCCGTCATGTAACGGTAAAGATAAATGTCAATATCTCACATTTTCCTCCTTCATTTATAATCTTGTAATCTTGCAGGATTGCTGAGCCTCTGGAGTACCACAGGAGCTTCCTGGTCAGTGATTAAAAACACAAACACACATTTATCTCATTGTTTACACTGTAAACTTGAGCTGCAGAGTGACTGGTTATGATTTCACGTATATTATAATTATAACAATTATTCTTTTCAGAAAGAAAACTGTCGACCTGATGGACGAGAGCTGTCAGAATTCAGAACAACAACACTAAACATAGGTAAGCCAGCATTGATTCCCATCTACAGTATAAATTATGTATTTATTTCCCTTTTTTTGTCCACATGGGATGATTTTCTGTGTCTGATTTCTGTGTTCAGGGTCCATATCCACAGCTGATGGCTCGGCTCTGGTGAAGGTTGGAAACACGACAGTCATCTGTGGGATCAAAGCGGTAAATGATCCCACACACAGCAGTTACCTGATTTTAATGAATGAATCTGGAACCAAATGTTTAATGATTTCTTGTGTTTCTACACCGGCAGGAGCTGACGAACCCTTCAGTAGACGCCCCCGGCAAAGGTTACATTGGTGAGTCCTGTAAGAGGGTCTAGTGTTGATTTAAGGCACTAAAGGGGATCCAAATAAACACCAGAGGAGGTCTGCAAATAAATTTCTCCTTTTAAAACATTTTTATCAGCAAGATCTTCCCCAGGCGGTAGTTCGAAACATAATAGTCTAGAGGGATTTCAGAATAAAGGCCTCCTATAAGAAGTGAGGAGCATTTATGGGTACAAGTCAGGAACCGGCCTACCTTACATATCTCAAGGGTGCTGAGTCCAAAAAAAATGGTTCCCAAGCGAAATTGTGAGTTTTTGACCTTCTAATTTGTATCAAATGGCCACCAAATTGCCCATCTTGCTCAGTCGTTGGACCATTTCCCCTTAGTTTTTTTTGTAAGTAGGCAATCAAAGATGAGGAAATTAAGTTTCTGGATCTATAGTCTAGAGTCAGAGCAAGGATATAGTGGAGGCTCAGTGTCTTTTTTATGTATATATATATGCAAAATACCAACTGGAACATTTAAAAGTGATATAAATTGAATATTTATGTACGCCTTAAAAAATGACACAAATACTGCTTAATTTCGCCTTAAAAGTTGGTATTTTGCATATATATACATAAAAAAGACACTGAGCCTCCACTATATCCTTGCTCTGACTCTAGACTATAGATCCAGAAACTTAATTTCCTCATCTTTGATTGCCTACTTACAAAAAAACTAAGGGGAAATGGTCCAACGACCAACGGCCGCCATTTTGATATGCAAATGAGAAGGTCAAAAACTCAAAATTTCGCTTGGGAATCTTTTTTTTTGGATTCAGCACCCTTGAAATAAGTAAAGTAGGCCCGTTCCTGACTTGTACCCATAAATGCTCCTCACTTTCACTTTTTGGACAATTCCGTTTCGACCGTCAGTTTTTGTTTTCTAACTTTAACACGGATCCATATAAACCGTCTCTGACTCCTCCGTCCCTTAGTTCCTAATGTGGACTTACCGCCGCTGTGCTCCTCCCGGTTCCGGCCCGGTCCACCTGGAGAGCAGGCGCAGGCTGCCAGCCAGTTTGTCGCTGATGTCATCGAAAGGTGAGACAAACTTTCACACACATTTTACATTTAATTCCACAGCAGCATCAGGTGTCTGTTAACCCATTGAACAGCGGGACAGCGGATACGTTGTTTTGTAGTATTTGTATAAGCTCTCAAATACTTTTAGAATTTCATTTCTATCTGCTACAGAGGCTGAAAAATCTATTATTTAGTAGAAGAGTTGACACTTCTGTTGAATTTCCAGAAAAACTTCAGGTTTTAGGGGCTGATTTTAAAATCGCCCAGAGGTTTTAAAAGGCGTTTCAGGCCTCAATGGGTTAACGCTGATCTGTAACTAAATGTTTGTATGTGTTGCAGCTCTGAGGTGGTGAAAACAGAAGACTTGTGCATTGAAAGAGGAAAGGTAAATCCATGCACCAACACAGCTGCTGTGTCTTTAGTTCTTTAGCTCTTTAGTTCTAACTCTGCTGATTGTCTGCAGCTCTGCTGGGTTCTCTACTGTGACATGATGTGTCTGGACTACGATGGGAACCTGCTGGATGCTTGTATTATCGCCCTGCTGGCCGCTCTGCAGAACAGTATGTGCTGCATACAAAAAATGGCTGTTTATTTAGCTGCTTTTTATTCATTTAGTAACCTTTTTTTCCTGTTCCCTGCAGCAAAACTCCCAGAAGTCACCATCAACACAGAGACCAGCGCACCAGAAGTCAATTTAGAAAAGAAACAAGGGCTGAATATTCACAAACATCCAGTCGGAGCCTCTTTTTGTGTCTTCGACGAGTAAGTTAATGTCTTTCTTTACTTTTTTACATTGTAAAAGGATTATAGTATTATATGTATTTTGGGTTTATAACTCCTCATCCTGTGCAGCTCCATACTGATCGTTGATCCCACAGCTGAGGAGGAAACTCTGTCCACAGCTCAGCTCACGCTGGTGACCGATGAGGAGGATCGACTCTGCATCGTACACAAACCAGGTCTGAAATAATGTGCAGAATAAACTCAATGTGAATCCAATTTCTCTGGAATAGACAAAAGAAAAAACTCAGCAGGAACTCAGGAAGTTAGAAATGAAGGGATGAAGGAGTTGAAGGTTACATTTACATTTTATTATGCACTTCAGTTGTTGTTTTGAAATTAGATCATATTTTAAAAGGCTAAATATTGTCTAAAATAGGTTAAAAAGTCTAAGTAAAGCTGCAATTGTATTCCTTCTCCTCTTTCAATAACTAAATTTATGCTTTAATAGACTTGATTCCAGTCAACGCCACCTTCTAATGTTTAGTTTTTTCACTTGCAGCTAAAACAGTGATGTCGTTTTAAAGAAATTGAGTTTTTAAGCTTTTTGTTGTTGCTGTTAAACTGACAGAGTGGTTAAAATGTCGTTTATATAGGAAGCAAAGTCTATTTACAAACATATTTTGAGATATGAAAGTTTGTGTTTCTGTCCTTTTAATTCTCAACCTTCTGTAGAATGTTAAACGTTTAAAATAATTTTGGTTGTTTGCTGCACAATAACATCTAATTTAATGTGATAACGTGAAATAAGCTGTATACTGTATAGACTGTATATAAATATGTAATTACCACGGCTGCATGATGCTTTTTAGTGCACCTTAAACATGCTTGAATTTGATTTTGAAAAAAGTTGAAGGGACCCTGTACTGCAAGGTTATAATAGTTTTGGATTTTTCATTAGTTTTAGTTTTAATTTCGTTGTGAATTTTTGTCTTCAAATTCAGTTAGTTTTAGTTAGTTTTTAGAGTGAATTTTCTAGTTTTAGTTTAGTTTTTAGTTTTTGAAAATGCTTCGTTTAGTTTAGTTTTTATTAGTTTTAGTTTTTTTGTAATGGGCTATGTGTTGGGTGCGTGATTCAAAGAGGTCATAATAAATGTTTCCTTTATTTCCTTTGGTTTATCATCTCAGCCCCAATAAGGTTATTAACTGTTTTTAATTTTGGTTCTAGTGTAAACATCCCAGTCTCAGTAAACATATTCACCATGTGTTGCATGTTCAAATAGAAACACTGAATTATGAATGAAAATAGTTGACAAAAACGAAAACTAAGGACATTTTCACTATAATTTTAGTTAGTTTTAGTTAGTTTTGTAACCACAAAATACAGTTTCAGTTAGTTATGGTTTTTTTAAAAACTCTAGTTTTTATTTTTATTTCAGTTAACGAAAATGTTTTTTCAAATCTAGTTTTGGTTATTTCGTTAGTTTTCGTTAATTATAATAACCTTGGCTGTCTGATCTGTGTTTCCAGGCGGCACGCCGCTGTCCGGCGAGAAGCTGCAGGAGGTGATCAGCAGAGCGACAACACGACAACGAGAGATCCAGAAACTCATCGACAAAGTGGTCCACAGCGTGAAGACAGCGCAATAAAGAGCCTCAGACAACGCTTTTTTTTTATCTAAAAGCTGTATTTTCCACTGTCAATATATATTCTTTTTTTTAATAACAATAAAACTGCTGACAAAGACTGCTTAAAAAATTATTTCTCAGTGTCCAGAAATGTCTCACACACACACTCTGTTGATGTCTCGTAAGAATACGCTCATGGCTCCTGAACTAATTAAAAGGAAAATGCCTTTTTTTATCTTCAAAATGTGCTGTACAAAAGCAGTTACACCGTCTTGCATGTTCATCTTGAGTCCTCGTTGAGCCCTGTGCCTGGATGGCTAACAGAAGAAAAGACTTCCAACAGACTGAGAGGTAGAGAGCTGCCCCCAGGCACTACTCCAAGATCAGATTTGCATTTTCACATGTAATGGTTATATGGAGGATTTGGTGTCAATAAGCTCACTGGGATCCGTGCTTAAAGGGCAGTTTCTACCGGGGTCAACCAAGCAGAGGCAGGAGGATCAGGCCGGCTCATGAGGAATCCTCTGAGAATGTGCATTCATAATCCTTTCAGTCCCGTAGAGAAGAAGAAGTCTTCCTGAATGGGCATTTTGTGTTATTGTGAAAACCCGCTACCTACCAGAACCATCGCATATTCTGTTTCATCTCAAAAAATATCACTAAGGTTCTTTAAGTGTAGGGCTCCCTGTTCTACAAAAACCTCATCCTCTGGTGGACATTACACAGTTTTGGTTCTCCAAAACCCCTGTCAACCATTACATACAAATTTGTCAGCTAGAAAAAGACACAGAAAGGACAAAAAGTCTTTTTTTTTTGTCTCCACAGTGAGGCAGACAAAGAGCACAGTATGGATCATTCATGTCCTCATGTAGCTGGGGGGGGGGGGTTGTTTTTTTTTTTAGTGTGATGTCATTGTGTCATGACTTGGGGAGGGGCTGTGGCATGCTCCTCTTCCTTTTACTTCTTGGTTGGCTGGCGGTATGTTGCCGTGGCGGTCCCCCCTGAGGAGCTGCTGCTCCCATAGCCATTTGCTGCTGCTGCTGCATTTGGTGCTGCAAGAATTGCAACTGCACCAGTGAAGAAAAAATATGAGAAAAAAAACATCAGAGGAGATTTCAGTATGTTAAAAGCAACATAATGCATGTTTTGCATGTCAGTGGATCTACACTAGTGGTCAAAAGTTTTAGAACACCCCAATTTTTCCAGTTTTTTATTGAAATTCAAGCAGTTCAAGTCAAATGAACAGCTTGAAAGGGTCCAAAGGTAAGTGGTGAACTGCCAGAGGTAAATAAAAAAAGGTAAGCTTAACCAAAACTGAAAAATAATGTACATTTCAGAATTATACAAGTAGGCCTTTTTCAGGGAACAAGAAATGGGTTAACAACTTAACTCTATGGAGTCTTGGGCTATTTTGTCCATTTTTGAATTCTTTTCATGTCTTTGTAAGTCATTTTGTGTCTTTTTTTAGTCATTTTGTGTCTTTTGGTGTCTTTTTTGGTCATTTTGTGTCTTTTTTTAGTCATTTTGTGTCTTTTGGTGTCTTTTTTGGTCATTTTGTGTCTTTTTTTAGTCATTTTGTGTCTTTTGGTGTCTTGTAATTTTGTGTCTTTTTTTGGTCATTTTGTGTCTTTCTTTAGTCATTTTGTGTCTTTCTTTAGTCATTTTGTGTCTTTTGGTGTCTTTTTTGTCATTTTGTGTATTTTTTTGGTCATTTTGTGTCTTTTTTTGGTCATTGTGTGTCCTTTTTTTGTCATTTTGTGTCTTTTTTTAGTCATTTTGTGTCTTTTGGTGTCTTTTTTGGTCATTTTGTGTCTTTTTTTAGTCATTTTGTGTCTTTTGGTGTCT
Organism: Centropristis striata; assembly: GCF_030273125.1. NCBI lineage: Eukaryota > Metazoa > Chordata > Actinopteri > Perciformes > Serranidae > Centropristis > Centropristis striata. Next base: position 36,470,205 of record NC_081531.1, on the reverse strand, counting down.
TGTAATTTTGTGTCTTTTTTTGGTCATTTTGTGTCTTTCTTTAGTCATTTTGTGTCTTTTGGTGTCTTTTTTGTCATTTTGTGTATTTTTTTGGTCATTTTGTGTCTTTTTTGTAATTTTGTGTCTTTTTTTGGTCATTTTGTGTCTTTTTTTACTCCTTTAGTCCAACATAAAATGTGATTTTGAATCTTTTTTTTACTTTCAAAACACTATCATGCTCGATAAACAATTTCAAATGTGCATTAATTTCAGAGTACACTGAGACATTAAACTGCATCATTTTCAATTAAATTCTGGAAAAGTGGGCGTGTTCTAAAACTTTTGACCGGTAGTGTAAGTGTGTAAGCATCTGCAGCAGAGTTAAAATCATCCACTGGCACCAGTGGTGAGCAGACCGCCTCCAGTTACATCAGCAGAACGCTTCGTGTCATAAACCTTTCTACCAGTGGCATTGGGTTAGTGAAGCTGAACTAAAGCCTGGTTCCACATACAAGAGGAGTGTGCAGAGAAACAAAGAAGAGTGGTTAATGGGTTGCAGAGGGGAGGGAGAGGAGGAAGAGATACAGGTTGTTGGGGCAGGTTGGGGTGTGTTGGGGAGTGAGGCAGGATACAGTCAAGCAGCACCAGTGGAGTTCTGGAGACTAAATATTTGCCTGTGGTCCTGGCAAAAAAGAGACATGCAGCATAGCATCCGTGCTTGCTGCTCGGAGTCAGTCAGCAACTTCAACTGGGCAAAAAAACCTCTTAAACACCGTATGAGTCATGCTGAGAGTAGCAGCGTTTCATCTAATCCGTCATGATGCAGTCAGCAGAGTTTCAACATGTGTGTACACTAGGGCTGTGCCATATCGTATCCTTCACAATAATATTTTTTTCATGGTTAAAAAAAATGCATATCATGATATTGGCAACATTCCTACTTCTTGATGTAGTGGCGTAAGGCTTAACACATGCAGCTTTCAAAATAAGAGCACAGTGTGTTAACAGAATCCACCACAGAACTTACAAGAAGACTGTCAAAATAAGATGCCTTAAATAAAACATACAAGAACTTTACAAAATGTCCTTAAAATATGCCCCCGTACGGAAGCCCTGAACCGCAAGTGAAGAAAATTTTTTTTTTAGATGTTATCTTGTTATTTCGAGATCATATCTCGTTATTTCAAGATAATATCTCATTATTTCGAGATAATACACATATGTAAAAAAAAAACAAGAATTAAAAAAAAAAAAATCTTCCAAATTTTTTTTTTCCTTCAGATATTATCTCATTATTTCGAGATAATATCTCGTAATTACGAGATAATATCTCGTTATTACAAGATAATATCTCGTTATTACGAGATAACACACCTATGTAAAAAAAAACATTTTTTATTTTTTTATTTTTTTAAATTTTTTTTATTATCTCGAAATAATGAGATAATATCTGAAGAAAAAAAAAATTTTGGAAGATTTTTTTTTTTTTTTAATTCTTTTTTTTTTTTTTTACATATGTGTATTATCTCGAAATAATGAGATATTATCTTGAAATAACGAGATATGATCTCGAAATAACAAGATAACATCTCAAAAAAAATTTTCTTCACTTGCGGTTCAGGGCTTCCGTACCCCCGAAACCCCTAAATGGTTATTTTTATTATTTTCTCATACATTTTTTTTTTTTGCCACTGTTGAGATTTGCACTTCACACTACATTTTAGATTTTTATTTATTTATACAGACTAAAAAAAACATATTTTCTATATCTTTTTAAGTATTTGGTAATATCGTCAAGAATATCGTTATTGCAAAAATAGCCTGAAATATCGTGATATTCTTTTAGGGCCATATTGCCCACCCCTAGTGTACACAGACATTTTAAATCCTGTCGCTTTGTAAGAACATGCCCCACAGTTCAACACGCTGTTAGTTGCTGCTGCTGCTGCTGCGGCGGCCATCTTTATCAAACAACATATCAACCAAACATACAACACAAGATGAGTGAGTGGTGTGGATCTAACACAAAGGAAATCTGGATGGAAATCAGACCTGGGGTGATACAGTTACACCGAAAACTTTACATTAGAAGTAAAAAGAAAAAAAGCATAAAGAATATATTATTGGTTATTGTTTAAGTTTGTTTGTTTGTTTGTTCAGTAAAAAAGATATAGTCTAAAGGCCTTTACACACCCGGGGGCAACTCTAAGAAAAAAGGTTCACCTTGTAGTCAGGCGGCTTAGCTAAATAAAGGGGACACGCTGGACAAAAGCACCAAATTTTTTCCACGTGCTCTCTATCACCATAGGTTTCAATTTTTGGTAGGAGCCACTTCATCAAGATGGCCGATCCGAGATGGTACCCATATAAAGTCTATGAGAACCAATACATCTTCCAAGCCACTAAGAAGGTCAATCTTGGTGTCAAAATCTACATTTTCTGGGTCCAGGAATCATTTAAAGCTGTTGAGAATATCACTAGATGATTATTTGATCCAATAGAAATGTTAATTTTCACCCAGAATGGTAGGCAACTCGCTTCAAGTGCTGCAGCAGAGAATCCTGAGCTGAAAATGTTTGGAATCTAATAATTATGTAAATACATGGCCAAAATGAACATATCTATTTGATCATCTAGTGATATTCTCAGTAGCTTTAAATTATTCTTTGACCCAGAAAATGTATATTTTGACACCAAGATTGACCTTCTAAGTGGCTTAGAAGACATACTGGTTCTCATAGATTTTATATGGGTGCCATCTCCGATCTGCAATCTTGATGAAGTGGCTCCTACCAAAAATTGAAACCTATAGTGATGGAGAGCATGTGGAAAAAATATGGTGCTTTTGTCCGACGTGTCCCCTTTATTCTGAAATCTGGTCCTAAGCCGCCGGACTATTGGGACCAGCTCATGCTTCACGACTAACTGATCCTATTGAAAAACAGCAGCATCTGACTGAGACACAACCCTGATTCCAAAATAGTAAAAAAAAAAAAAGCAAGTAAATAAGAAGTAAAAAGTGGGTTGTTTGGGTATGCAGCAATACTTCCATGATCACTTTTGTTTTTTGTTGTTTGTTTGTTTTTTCTATAAGAAAAAATGACTAATTTACTCTTTGTATGTTTTAATACGGTTGTACTCATCTGCAAAACCCAATAAAAAAAGTTTGAAAAAAAAAAAAAAAAAGAAGTAAAAAGTAAATTAAACAAAGTACTAATTCAGTTTTCAGCTATGTTTAGTGTGAAAGTACTCATGGTAAAAAAACTTTTTTTTTAAATGCAATTGCATGCAATTTAATCACATGCACACAAAAACACACCCAGTGTGTAAAAGCCCTTATACGTTTAAATTTAAATGTTTTAGTCCTTAAAATTCAGCTTCCTAGGGCCATAAATGTATTTTTCCTGTGTCATACAGTACACATTTGCAAATTAACTTTTACCCAGGTCTGATGAAAAATAATAAACTTATGTGTGAAAAAAAAAAAGATTAAGAAATTCTTCTTTTTAAATGAATTGACTTAATTCCCTGAGAGTTTATAGTGAAGCACAACAAACACCTGCCTGCTGAAGTAGTCTAGACGGATTTCAGAATAAAGGCCTCCTATAAGAAGTGAGGAGCATTTATGGGTACAAGTCAGGAACCGGCCTACCTTACATATCTCATGGGTGCTGAGTCAAAAAAAATGGTTCCCAAGCGAAATTTTGAGTTTTTGACCTTCTAATTTGTATCAAATGGCCACCAAATTGCCCATCTTGCACTGGGTCAGTGTCTTTTTTATGCATATATATATGCAAATTACCAACTGGAACATTTAAAAGTGAAATTGATTGAATATTTATGTCGGCCTTAAAAAAAAAAAAAAAAAAAAAAAAAAAAATATATATATATATATATATATATATGCAAAATACCGGCCTTAAAAAAATGACACAAATAATGCTAAATTTCACCTTAAAAGTTGATATTTTGCATATATATATATATATATATATATATATATATATATATATGTATATATATATGCAAAATACCAACTTTTAAGGTGAAATTTTGCATATATATATATATATATATATATATATATATATATATATATATATATGCAAAATACCAACTTTTAAGGTGAAATTTAGCATTATTTGGGTCATTTTTTTTTTTATATATATATATGCAAAATACCAACTTTTAAGGTGAAATTTAGCATTATTTGGGTCATTTTTTTAAGGCCGACATAAAATAAATAAAAGTTGGTATTTTGCATATATATATATATATATATGCAAAATACCAACTTTTACGGTGAAATTTAGCATTATTTGGGTCATTTTTTTAAGGCCGACATAAAATAAATAAAAGTTGGTATTTTGCATATATATATATATATATATATATGCAAAATACCAACTTTTACGGTGAAATTTAGCATTATTTGTGTCATTTTTTTAAGGCCGACATAAAATAAATGAAAGTTGGTATTTTGCATATATATATATGTATAAATATGCAAAATACCAACTTTTAAGGTGAAATAGGATATAGTGGAGACACTGAGCCTCCACTATATCCTTGCTCTGACTCTAGACTATAGATCCAGAAACTTAATTTCCTCATCTTTGATTGCCTACTTACAAAAAAACTAAGGGGAAATGGTCCAACGACCAACGGCCGCCAAATTGATATGCAAATGAGAAGGTCAAAAACTCAAAATTTCTCTTGGGAACCATTTTTTTTTGAGATTCAGCACCCTTGAAATAAGTAAAGTAGGCCGGTTCCTGACTTGTACCCATAAATGCTCCTCACTTTCACTTTTTGGACCATTCCGTCTAGACTAAAGAAAGGCATGGAGAGTTGGCTGGTATGTTTAACCTCAGTGTTCTTACAGACATGTATATGTGTATACAGATGTTAAAGTTGCTATATTACTTGGATCTGTGGCTGGTGCTGCTGCTGAAGCCTTGGAGAAGGCAGCGGGGGCCCAGACCCGTCCAGCCCACAGCCCAACTGGGACAGCACTAAGGGGGGAGGGAGGGGAGGGAGAGAGGGAACCCCAGAGGGAAAAAGGATGTGATGAAGAAGAAGAAAGAACGGAGAAAAGTGTGAAGAGAGAAAATGCACATATGGGGAAAAAGAATGAGTTTGAAGGGGGTTTCAGTGATGCATATCCAAACACAAAGAAAGAGAGGAAATGAAAGGAAGAGGAGGCAAAAGGAGGCAGACAGCACAGGTGTGCACGGACATTTTCCAGTAGATTATTAGGGGCAAATAGCATGAACGGGGTGAGTGAGCAGGGTAAAGTTGAGAAGGAAGGACAGGAAGACAGTGCAGGAGGGAAAGAAAAAAGGGTGGGGGGTAAAAAACAACAGAGAAAAAATAAAAAAGAGAATGTAGCAGAGAAGAAGGGGTAGTTGAGTCTCTCCTGTCAGTTGTTACATGCTACGCTGAGAGGATAATCAATAACTTACTTCAGGAAATGATCATGTTTAACCCTTTGATGCACAACATGACCCGTATTCATTCCCTATGTTATTTCTTGCTGGCTGTGTATTTGAATATTTGTATTTGTATTGACTATTTCTATGAATTTTTACTTTTATACTTTATGAAGAAAAATAGTTTTTGTATTATTACATCAAGTTTACACACACGGGTCAAAAATGACCTTGTTTATTAAAAGCTTAGTGATACAAAAAGTGATTCACTAAATTAACAAATTGAGTATATGTGTAACTATGTTTGTCTTATTTTGAAGGCTTAACTTTAAAAGAGTTGTTAAAACCACAAGATTACATTGGAAAATCACATATTTTAACATTTGAGACTTATTAGAGCCACCAAATAATAACTTCCACTGGAAAAACACCAATTAAACAAAATAGGATAGTTAATATTTGTGTCTTCTTTGTCATGTTTTAAATCGGTGACATATAATAATAATTAGATGTGAGATATAAACACCTTCTAATGCACAACATGGGTAAACAAATTACCTTGTGCATTAGAAGCAGAGTGATAAAAAAAAAAGAGTTTTTTTAATCAAAAAGTAAGAAATGAAAACAACAAATTAGGATGTATGGTGATCAAAACAAGTTATTTGAGGAAAACCTGTAATACTGAATGATGAAATGAATTTATTGCAAATATATGGAATATAAAAACTTATTCGGGTCTTTTTAGACCCATGTTGTGCATCAAAGGGTTAAGTACAGACTCATTACAGCATGAATACATTAGTAAATCTCATCTCATTAGTACTAGTTAGAGGCATGGGGTCAATCTGTTTAGAAACAGGTTAATGGACTGAACAAAGATAATGTTTGTGTGTCATTAATGTGTGTGTGTGTGTGTGTGTGTTTGAGGCTCGTACCTGCTGCCTGAGGAGACATGAAGCCTCCCAGGTTGATCACCGCTGTTTGCTGGTTTCCTAAACTCTGATCGGACCCCTGGTCGCCCTGCAGACAGTCAGAGGTCACACACACACACACACACACACACACACATCAGTTCACTGCCATCACAGAATACTGGGACTACAAAAACACAGACATATAAAACTATCCAAGCTCAGAGATGATAGTCATTTTGCTGCTCCACCAGTTATTAAGCTGTTATGAGGTGTTCTGGCAGCTTCTCCTCCTCCTTTTCTTTAACGTGTCAGTTTCACCCTGGCGCTGCTCATTCTAGGCTTTTCTCCCATTATTCTTTGTAGATTTGTTCAAACTTTCTCGACACTGAAGAGAGTCTCAACAGCTGTAGTGAGATCATTCCTTAGATTGTTTCCATTGTGAATAAAGTCTGAGCTTCAGCTGGCTCACCTGAGCCACTTCAAATTAGTTTCTAAAGTCATATTTGACAATAAACTTTGGTCATCGTCCTGTTGGACTACACATCTCTTCCCTGCCTTTTTAGGAGACGCTTCCTTTGGGACATATGGAAAGTTTTGTCTTGTTTGTCTCTAATGAATGTAGACTGATCCTTGGATCATTTATCACCTCCTTAACCCATTGAAGCCTGAAAAACCGCTGGGCGATTTTAAAATAAGCCTCTAATTTTCTGGAAATTCTGGAAAAATTCTGGAAAAAAAAAGTGTCAACTCTTCTACTAAATAATAGATTTTTCAGCCTCTGTAGCAGATAGAAATGAAATTCAAAAAGGTATTTGAGAGATTATACAAATACTACAAAACGACGTATCTGCTTTCCAGGCTTCAATGGGTTAATAAAACTTGGTTGCTCAGTTTTGCAAACAGAGTCTAATAACTGTAATACATTTCCTCTTTGAGATAAATTGCTGTGATTATGAACTCCTTAGACTCTCTGGACACCTCATAGCTACATTTCTTTATTGACACACTATCACGAGGTACCCAGGTTAAGTATGTGCATACATGAACACTAGGGATGTAATTATTTAAATCCGTGAAAGGAACAGCAGATGGTGCCATGTACTCTGAATCTCGTTTCTGGAGGAATTAAAAGCATTTTTGTGTGGCTGCAACTACATCTGGTGGATCCAGGTAAATAAAAAAAAAGACTCTGGTGCTTCGTAAATATCCAGAGAAATCATCTTCTGCCTTTAAAATGAAGATGTGCTGATATCCTTAAAAAATATGTAAATGCCTACATAGGAAGACAGGCCAGGTCTTAGTTTGTTTATTTGAAGAGATTTTTATTTGTATTCATTTGTTTTGGGACTTGTTTTACAATTGCGATAAGTTTTTTAAAACTTATTTTAAAGGGATTTATTTTTTTATTTAAGTTTCTTTTTTTAAATTATACCCTACCTAAGGAATAAAAAAGGGTTTTTATAATTATTCTCATTGAATAAAAGATAATATGCTAACTTATTCTGAATGATTTCTGATGACGTATATAATAATGTCTACAATGTTTAATTGTCAAGTGATTTTTGTTTTGTCTTGTGGACCCCAGGAAGACTAGCTCCTCCCACTTTTGGTGACAGCTAATAAGGATCTTTTTAACAATAAACAATAAACAAACAACAACATTTCTACAGCTGTTTGTGTGTCTCACCGTCTCCCCCTGCTGTTGAGGGCTGGAGGTGGCCGACTGACTCTGCTGTGGGGAGAACTGAGACAGCTGCTGCTGCTGCAGAGAGTTAAAGATGAGAGGACCAGTGGGGATCTGGAGACGTGTAAACACAAACACCACACAAACGCAAACAAACAAACAAAAAGGTGGGGGAGTAACGGACAGACAGGACGATGAGGAGAGGCAGAGGGAAGGAATGATGCACATGTAAGTAACAAAAAAAGGGAACAAGAGCAGAAGGAAAGGGGAGTTAACAGAGCAATCCAACAACACGGGGAACTGACAATTACCTCCATCAGAACCTGATGAAAGGTGTTCACTGCATGGGCAACATGGTCTCACAGGAATCCGTAAAATAGCCACGGAATCACTCAAATTTCCGTGAAACTGACACGGATTTCGCTACAGTGCAAGTTAATGACAGTCATATCCCGTGGCTATTCCAACACACAAAGTGATTATGTACATTCACTGAGTGAATATTTAGAAAATAAGACATATATTTCTCGCTAGAAATGTGATCAAAATCCATTTTTATGCAGAAACTAAGTCAAAATATTGATTTTTTTCACTAAAAATGAGAGAACTGTCCGCCATGTTTTTTGTTCTGACCGCCGGGACCTTGAAAGTCACGTGAGTTGGAACAAACCAATAGGAACAAATATCCATGGAATAGCCACGGGATATGACTGGCATTAACTTGCATTGTAGCGAAATCCGTGTTAGTTTCACGGAAATTTGAGTGATTCTGTGGCTATTCCACGGATTCCTGTGAGACCATGTTGGCATGGGAGATGTAGTGAGGTGCAGGAGAAGAAAGTGTGAGGAATCTGAGCTCATCAGTATTCCAGGTGCGGTAACACAGGTGCAGGATCAGGACTATCAAACAAACAGAAAGCATGCTACTAACTAACTGCTGCAGTCATACCTGCAGGACGTTCAGTGGTCTCAACCCGGGGCTGCTGCTCAGGCCGAAGGGACTCCCTGGGACAAGATCAGAGTTACATTCAACAGACACAACTAAATCAACTAACTCTGGAGCTCTTTTACTGGATTTGAACAGATTTAAGTATTGGATTTTTCTTTTTCTTGTGTTCAATTTACTATTACAGCTTTTTTCCAGCTTAGGCCTCATGCTGTCAGTCGGGGAAGACGGATCTCTCTCTGAATTGCTTCTCCCCAGGCTTCCCCAAATTTTCCCCTTATGTAATATGATTTTCCGGAGTATTTTTAGTGAGAGAAGTCGAGCTTGGTTTGTAAAATGTTGGTGTTGAGGGCCTGTAACACTTTTTTATATGCTGTGTGTTATACAGGGTTTAAAGAATAAAGATGTCCTTCAGTATAAAGACACTTATTTGATTCCTGAAGCAGCCGATGTGTGTTCAACACTCAAAAAACACTCATTTCTTACTGATCAACTGTAAATTGCTGATTGTGCTGTTGGATCCTATTTGGGTCCGAGGGCTGCACGAATATTGCCAAAATGATCATCAAGATCATTTTTCACAATACTGATTATTCATTGATTTTGGGGAGTAAAGATTGTTTTATTGCACTTTCACATCTAAATAAACAAAGCACTATTTTCACTTCCATGTTAACCTACAGTAGTGTTCAAAATAATAGCAGTCCAATGTGACTAACCAGATTAATGCAGGTTTTTAGTATATTTTTTATTGCTACATGGCAAAACAAGGTACCAGTAGGTGTAAGTGTGGTCATACAACTAAATATTAGTTTAGTGATTCACAGGATTGATAAATCCTAGAAACAAAAAAGTTTGTAAAAAATAGTTTTCAGTTTGTACGTTGACACTGCTATATTTTTAACACACCCCTTTCAACTAATTGGCCAATGTGACAGCCTTAAGAGCTGCATATCACCAATGCTGGTCTGGTTGGTTTTCTGAGAATCTACTGCACCTACTGGTACCTTGTTTACCATGTAGCAATAAAAAATATACTAAAAACCTGATTAATCTGGTTAGTCACATTGGACTGCTGTTATATTGAACACTACTGTACATTACTGCTAATGCACAAATGTTTGCATCAAAATAAGACCAATTCTTTTTCAGTGTAATACGAAATATAAATAAAATAGTACCAAATATTTTTTTGTTCAAAAGCAAACAGCCTTGTTGTTGTGGAGGTCTGAGTTGACAGAGATTAATGTCTGCAGCTGTTGAACAAGTTAGTTGCTTTGCTGCACAGACACAATTTTCATGCAGTCTTTGCTTAGAACTAGTTTTTGCTTAATATCTCATATTTCAATTGGTTAGCTCTTCACCCTCTGCTCCAGCCATTTGTTTTTCATTTAGCCTGTCTTCTCTCTTTAGGATATTACTCCACTACTCTGGACAGGATAAGCCTGACAACTTCCAAAAAGTGAAGCCAAAGCATCTACTTTGCTCCCTGGTGACTGGCTGTAATTTCAAGAGTGACTTGATTTGATATACAGCTGCTGTTTTCTATGAGCGGAGCATATATTTAACGTCAATATGGAAGCATTTACATGATTTCTTTTTATTTTGGAAACACTGTTTGAGTTCACAGCTATTCTTAAAAAACCTAGCAGTTGATCGTGTTCATTTATTTGCGGGAAGCAAAACTTCAAGATCAAGATGAATATTGCATTAATTGTAAGTGTCTTACCAGTCTGTGCTGCTGACTGCATGGTGGGCATCAGCCCGCTCAGGTTGAGGCCCGGACCCAGCATGGGGCTGGAGCCGCTCATCAGCGTCTGAGGACTGCTGCACAAACAGGAAACCATCGTCATCTTCATCTTCATCTTCATCTGGTCAACCATCCTACCAGCTGATCTGCTTTTTTTAACTTCTTAAGTGTCCTTGTTCTGTTCTATTCTGTGTTTTTTTCTATTGTTGGTTTTTTTATGCTACCTCAGTATTTTATTTTATTATTTTGTTTTTTATTTTTATTGTACTTGAATAAAGTAATCTATCTATCTATCTTCCTTCCTTCCTTCCTTCCTTCCCTCCTTCCTTATTTCCTACCTACCTTCCTTTCTTATTTCCTTCCTTCCTTCCTTATTCCATTCCTACCTACCTACCTACCTACCTACCTATCTATCTATCTTCCTTCCTTCCTACCTTCCTTCCTTATTTCCTTCCTTTCTTCCTTCCTTCCTTATTTCCTACCTACCTTCCTTTCTTATTTCCTTCCTTGTTCCCTTATTCCCTTCCTACCTACCTACCTACCTATCTTCCTTCCTTCCTTATTTCCTTCCTTCCTTATTTCCTACCTACCTTCCTTTCTTATTTCCTTCCTTCCTTCCTTATTCCCTTATTCCCTTCCTACCTACCTACCTACCTACCTACCTATCTTCCTTCGTACCTTCCTTCCTTATTTCCTACCTACCTTCCTTTCTTATTTCCTTCCTTCCTTCCTTATTCCCTTCCTACCTACCTATCTTCCTTCCTACCTTCCTTTCTTATTTCCTTCCTTTCTTCCTTCCTTCCTTATTTCCTACCTACCTTCCTTTCTTATTTCCTTCCTTCCTTCCTTATTCCCTTATTCCCTTCCTACCTACCTACCTATCTATCTATCTTCCTTCCTTCCTTGATTCCTACCTTCCTTCCTTATTTCCTTCCTTTCTTCCTTCCTTTCTTATTTCCTACCTACCTTCCTTTCTTATTTCCTTCCTTCCTTCCTTATTCCCTTCCTACCTACCTACCTATCTATCTATCTTTCTATCAAGAGTCTCTGATGTGCACATGTCAGAGATGCTTCAGACTCTTATTATATATTATATATTATTATATATATTCTCTTACCAGACGGAGCCGACCACGTTGAAGATGTTGAGGCCTGCCGTGTTGGCCATGACCTGTGAGGAGGTGGTCCCTGTGGTGATGGAGGTCCCCATGGTGGGCAGGGGGATGGTCATGACGGGCAGCGGCTGGCTCAGGGCCAGCTGCTGCTGGGCGAACGGCGTGAGGAGGGCGGGCTGCGACTGGCTCTGGACCATGGGAGGGTCTGAAGGAGTCGGGGTCACCGAGAGAGGAGCGGAGAGCGAGTCGGTGGGGTGAGGGGTGGAGCATGGCGTGTTGGTGGGGGTGGGGGTCGATGGCTTGGGGGTCCCCGATCCTGAAGCAGGTCACAAGAAGAGAGAGGGAGATCATTTTCAGCAGGACACACACTACCGGTCAAAAGTTTTAGAACTGACCAATTTTTCCAGTTTTTTATTGAAATTCAAGCAGTTCAAGTCAAATGAACAGCTTGAAAGGGTCCAAAGGTAAGTGGTGAACTGCCAGAGGTAAATAAAAAAAGGTAAGCTTAACCAAAACTGGAAAATAATGTACATTTCAGAATTATACAAGTAGGCCTTTTTCAGGGAACAGGAAATGGGTTAACAACTTAACTCTATGGAGTCTTGGGCTATTTTGTCCATTTTTGAATTCTTTTCATGTCTTTGTAAGTAATTTTGTGTCTTTTTTTGGTCCTTTTGTGTCTTTTTTTTGTCATTTTGTGTCTTTTTTTAGTCATTTTGTGTCTTTAGGTGTCTTTTTTAGTCATTTTGTGTCTTTTAGTTTTATACACTGGCAAATTAATTGTGTTATACAGTAAAAGCAACCCTTTTTTATCTTTATTTTTATTTTTTCAAAAACTACTTCCTGTTCAAAGACAATGCTTAGTTTTTGTACTGATCAGATCCTACTGATCCAAAATATCTACAGTACAGGCCAAAAGTTTGGACACACCTTCTCATTCAATGTTTTTCCTTTATTTTCATGACTATTTACATTGTAGATTCATCAAAACTATTAATGAACACATGTGGAATTATGTACTTAACAAAAAAGTGTGAAATAACTGAAAACATGTCTTGTATTCTAGTAAGCAAAGGGTGGTTACTTTGAGGAATCTAAAATACAAGACATGTTTTCAGTTATTTCACACTTTTTTTGTTAAGTACATTATTCCACATGTGTTCATTCATAGTTTTGATGCCTTCAGTGAGAATCTACAATGTAAATAGTGTCATGAAAATAAAGAAAACGCATTGAATGAGAAGGTGTGTCAAAACTTTTGGCCTGTACTGTAGAAGAAACTAACACATGCCAAACAAAAGCTTGGGTCTCAGGAGGTTAAGGTAGTATATACAGACAGAATGAAAAGGAGTCAAAAACAGCCAAAAACAGCCTAAAAATCCACAAAGGAATTTGTCATGTCAAAACTCAACGCTTTTTCTGTTAATTTGCATCGCAGCTGGTTTTAGTCAGAATACATAATACTAGCGTGCTCGTAGTGATAAAACATTCCGTGTGCTTGTCAAGTATCAGATATGTCCCTGTGGTTTTAGACTTCGTGCTTTCCATATTTCTTAAGACCTGAAACCCTTTCAAGGTAATTTTTCATAATTTGTCAAAAAGAAGAACCAGATCTGGAAACAGACTTTAGAGTGGACTTGGGAAGGACTGATGTAAGATATTCCAACACAACTCATTCTCACCAATGTGGCTGATGGAAGCAAGCAGGCGGTACTCACTCTGCGTGGAGCCCATTGGGGAGAGGGAGGCAGGCGACAGCAGGCCCACCTGGCTCAGCTCCATGGAGTGCTTCCTGTTCAGAGACTGGCTTTTGGCTGGAGGGGGCGTAGGACACTTCAGTAGACCACTGGTGGTTTGTGAACTATATGGATTACCTGGAGGAAACAGAGGAGGCAAGGCAAGGCAAGTTTATTTGTATAGCACAATTCAACACAAGGTAATTCAAAGTGCTTTACATACACATTAAAAATAGCAAGACACAATTGAAAGCAGTAAAAACAGTCAATTAAAACAGGGAAATAGAAATAAAAATATAAATAGGATAAAATAAGATACAGCAGGATAAAAAAAGAGATAAAATAATAAAAAGCACAAGTCAAACATTGTGTAGTTATAAAGTAAGGGCAGTAGAGTAGAGCAGATAAGTGTTAAAGTTAAGATACGCTGTTGGAAACTATAGTGTTTTCAGTCCTGATTTAAAGGAGCTGACCGTTTGGGCAGACCTCAGATCTACAGGTAGTTTGTTCCACAGGTGAGGAGCAGAATAACTGAAAGCTGCCTCACCCCGCTAGAGGAGTGGAGACATTTACTCAATCTTTTTATAGTCACAAACAGGAAGTTTTGAATAAACCTGCTAGGTGTGTCACATGGCATATCATTTTAAAGCTGGATAGAACTTTATAGTCTTGTCTAAGTTGGTATTTGTGCATTTTGTGCTCCTTAGCCAAGTGAAAAGCAAATATACACACTTATACACACACATCAGCTTTTCTTTCTGTGATGAGGGCCGGGGTCGGTCTATAACAGGAAGTGATATGGGCCAAAGTCACCACCAGTGTTATTGTGTAAATATAACGATCATTTGTTGGCTTTGGCACCACCTGTTGGTTTGCAAAAAAGTAATAAAAAGTCTTCACATGCTTATTTGAAGTACCACAGATATTCCTTTTACTTTGTAGAAAATAAAAACACAAGCTGATACCAGTTAACAATGAGGTGATGTGATTTTGTAACAGGTACAGGTGAAAATAGATTCTGCATTCAGAATCTATTTTCCGTTTCCACATTTTGTTGACCGACTCTCTTACATTAGAAAACTTGGCGCTTGCGGCTTGGCATCACGTAGATTGGAACATACCATTGTGTGTGTGTGAGGGGGTGAAAATTAGCTACTACTGTAAATAATTCACAACTAAGGTCAATTTTAATTTGAACACCTACCTTAATCATTACATGAGGATATTTTATAAATAAATATATAATAAATGCAATTTAAAAAAAGAACAGGCCATGTTTAGAGGGATTGTTTGGGATAGTTAAGTGGGCCACTCCAATTGCTTTGGCGGGCCGGAAGTGGCCCGCGGGCCGTAGTTTGGGGAACCCTGCTCTAAATGCGAACCATGAAATGAAAAACCAACCACTGGCACTTCTATGCTGCAAGAGTTAATCAAACTTCAACGTTCGAGGCAGTTCGGATCAGTTTTTCGTTTCCATTAAGTTTCAGTTGCTCCTTTTTTCCACTGACCTCTTTTGTCTACTTTGATTTCTGAGTTTCAACCATTTCCAATATTCCTTTCAACTAACCCCATGAGGAAGGGTGTGAGTTTGCTTTATTCAATTTTGAAATATTTTCTGGGGTGAAAAGAGTTCCACATATAGCAACAGTGGGGAGATTCTCACACGAATGAAGCTATTCACCCATGTTTTCCGCTTCTATCCGTGTCTGTTTTTTCTAACACTTGCTTTCAGGAATTATTTAGAGCCACCACATGTTTTTGCTTCGTCTTAGTCAGAAGTAGCAGCTGTACCTGAGGAGCTGCTGCCTGATCCTGAGGGCAGTTTGATGGGAGGGGGACGATGCTTCACCCCTTTTCCCAGTACAGATGTCTGGACCAGTGGGGAGATACCATCACCCTGCAGATGCAAGCACACCAGTTTGTTAGTCCACAAAACATTGCTGCTGGGGGCTAAAACCTTGTTAAAAAATGGTTTCTTTTAAGGAAATTCAATGAAAAGCGAAAACATTTCATTGAGCTGTTGAGACGAAGTGAATTAATTAATTAATTAATTAAAGATGGAAGATATGAACAATTAGGTGTTGCAGACAGTTTGAGGATCAAACTAGGATATCTTTTAATACTTTTGATTAGATAATTATATAACCCACAAACAAATATAAAGGGTGGCCAATAGTAATAATGAAAAAAATAAATATATACACTACCGGTCAAAAGTTTTAGAACACACCAACTTTTCCAGAATTTAATTGAAAATGATGCAGTTTAATGTCTCAGTCTACTCTGAAATTAATGCACATTTGCAACATTTAAAATTCTTTATTGAGCATGATAGTGTTTTGAAAGTAAAAAAAAGATTCAAAATCACATTTTATGTTGGACTAAAGGACTAAAAAAAGACACAAAATGACCAAAAAAAGACACAAAATTACCAAAAAAGACACAAAATTACCAAAAAAAGACACAAAATTACAAAAAAAGACACAAAATGACTTACAAAGACATGGAAAGAATTAAAAAATGGACAAAATAGCCCAAGACTCCATAGAGTTAAGTTGTTAACCCATTTCTTGTTCCCTGAAAAAGGCCTACTTGTATAATTCTGAAATGTACATTATTTTCCAGTTTTTGTTAACCTTACCTTTTTTTATTTACCTTTACCATTTACATTTGACTTGAACTGCTTGAATTTCAATAACAAACTGGAAAAATTGGGGTGTTCTAAAACTTTTGACCGGTAGTGTACATGGAAATAAAAAGTTCACAAAAATGCAACAAGTAATTGTCTTACCAATGCCAGCTGCAAACTACAATAGCAATGTCAACCAAAGTGCTGTTGAGGCTTCAAATACTTCAAAATGAACCTGTGTTTATTCTAAAAATCTAAGTATTAAAGAACTATCGGGGGAAAGTGTTGCGCTGGGACTCTTCACCCGTGAGCGTACTCCGGTTAGGGAATAAGGACACCGTTTTGACTTTAACTTAAACTTTTTCAGCAGCCGGTCAGTACACACACACACATTGTTCAACACATGCTGGTTCTAAGGACCCCAAACGTAAAACATAGCTGCCCTGTAAACTGCCCGACTCAAACAGACTGAACTAAAAAGTGCCTAAATATAATTATTAACCTGTTTAAATCAACAATATCAATATAATCAAATTAACAGATTAATAGGGTGTATTTGCTGGTCACAAAGGGAATAAATAACACTAAGGATATTAACCCATTGAAGCCTGGAAAGCGAATACGTCGTTTTGTAGTATTTGTATAAGCTCTGAAATACTTTTTGAATTTCATTTCTATCTGCTACAGAGGCTGAAAAATCTATTATTTAGTAGAAGAGTTGACACTTCTGTTGAATTTCCAGAAAAACTTCAGGTTTTAGGGGCTGATTTTAAAATCGCCCAGAGGTTTAACAGGCGTTTTAGGCCTCAATGGGTTAAGGAAAATGACTTCAACAATAAAAAAAAGATATCTGATGAGATCAGATGGATGCTCCCTGTTAGCTGGATAGGTGAGAGTTTGGGTTCAAAAGGAAGACTAAATTCTAAGAAAGAAAAAAAGACTTTTCCTACATCCATGTAAGAGCGTTCTCACCTCGTCTTTGCTGGGTGAGGGGGGCCCCACGGTGCCTGAGTTATGGGACATCTTGACCTGACACTTCACATCTCTCTCATACACTCCTTTGTACTGAGTAAGAAACCTTTGGAACAGACAGAAGACAGAATGTAAACCATGCTTCCCAGCAGCATATCCATAGAAACAGTGCATCTGACAGGATAAAAGCAACATGGTGACTCACCGGTCTGCGTCTATCTTGGAGCCTATGAGGAATCTGTGAGTGAGACAAAGACAAAGAGTGAATGCTGAGCGGCTTTTCAGACGCATTCATGAACACTGAATGTGTCTCTCAGACGGACTTACGGGGGATGTATGAGCTTTAGGTCCGTGCTGCTGTCCTCCTCTGCTTTTGGTTCTTTAGCACAGTAGATTTTCCCATACACCAGCGGGTCTCCCATCGACTGGAAGATAGACACCTTGGTCCTCTGGGGTTGGCCTCCCACCTCACACTCAAACGTGTAGTCATCTACAACTTCCTGTGTAAAGAAAGTGGACAGACAAGTGAATAGAAGAGCTTTGCATGAATAATAGAAATGTTATAGAACTGTGGTGATTGACAGACTGAGTCCATCAAAGATGCTGAAAAAAAGGAAAGTTGACTTGGTTTCCGTCATTCTTTAATTGATGTTGTGTTTTTACTGAAGTGTTGTTGTGTTATCACTTCATGTAATTGTTGTGTATTTTGCATGAATTTTTATAGCCGTGTCGAAAGACAAATTTCTGCTCTGTTGAACAGACAATAAAGATATATTCTATTCTATTCTATTCTAAATATTTCTGACTTAAACTTAAGTTTTGAATCCTTGACTTATTTAAGCAAGTGGTGCAAGTGGTAAAAATGGTTAAATATCTGTGTACAAATGGTATCAACTCAAAAGTTACGTATTATAAGTAACCGTGGAAACCTTTTAAGCTTTCACAATTTGATTTAATTAGTTAGAAATTTTTTTTCAATTCTATGTGACATCTACTGCTAACCTGCTATCTCCCCCTAATTATCCCACCCCCAACTCATACTGCTCTAAAAGCAGGCGTAATGATAAGGGGTTAATGTTCAAATCGTAATTTTCACCACCTGTTTTAGGACCCAGAAAATATTTCCCTTCATCTCACGGACTTGCATATAAAGTATAAAGTATGTTGTATAGAAGCTGTGTGCAAAAGACTACAGCACAATTTATGGACAGAAATATTGTCCCTGACGCAGAAAATCTGCATTCCTATCTGGACTTTTTCTTCCAGAATAGCAGAAGCATGTGTGAAATTCAGAACTGTTTCACATTAGAGCAGTGTTGTGGTCGTTTTATGGTTCATCAAAATGAAATCTGTTGAAGGTTGTTCACCCACTTGGGAGCTATTTTTCTGACTTCACACTTTTCTCATTGTTTATACTAAACAGAAGACTTTTTGAGTGCAACACCATGAGGCTTTGTGGTAATTTAGCACAATGCAGCCAAAGGGGGGTGCACTACACACACACACACACACACACTCTGCTCATTACCAGCAGAGAGCAGCCAGCATTGATCCGAATGTTAACGCTGCTGTCACACTTACCTCAGCAGGCCAGATCACAGTAGTGGGCTGAGAGTCCTCCAGCTGCAGAGATTTCTCCACCACAGCGTACTTTTCCACCTAGAACACACCAACGGATCCATCTGGTTAGTTAAGCTCCACGTTATAACTGCCAGACTATGAGCTGAGTGGGTTCTGAGTGGGTTCTGAGTGGTGTTGGCTCAAGTGTGTAAGTGACTAGTGTCATAGTGTTATAGAGCACCAGTGAGCTACTTACATCAATTTCCTTCGGGACAGTTAGTTGGCAGTTGCTCTGCTTCCACATGTCAACACACTGCAGGTGATGACAGCAGAGAAACCAGGAGGAAAAACAAAAAGAGGTATGAGCAATAAAAAACAGCACTATGACCGACGGAGAAGTAGGTCAACAGTTTCATCTCAACAGTAAACAACAAACAACTTCAAGGTCCACCGCACACGCACGCAACCAAAAAGAGCTTTTGTATCAGCATCTACAGCAGGGGTGTCAAACTCAAATACACAATGGGCCAAAATTTAAAACTTGAATAAAATCGCGGGCCAACATTGAACAAAGAAACCTTTTAATATTTACCAAACATGTTTTGTTTTAACATTAAATATGGAACCAGCAACGCTTATAAACATACAATATATAACTAAATAGTGCAGACATGCAAAATCAAATTTCATATAAAAAACACATCAATGTCATTAATTTATTAAATAAAAATTAAATAAAAATCGTATGCCTCTTTTCTATTTGCATCCTTCTGATTTAAATATCAAAATAAAGTTTTTCAACAGGTTAATACATTTAAAAATAAAATAACAATAATAAATCTAGTATTAGCGGTAAATGTGTCGTATAATACCGCCGGGTCAGCTTTTATAGTACAATAATAATATAATAATTTGGTATTGCCTCGCGGGCCAAATAAAATTACACTGCGGGCCAAATTTGGCCTGCAGGCCAGAGTTTGACACCCTTGATCTACGGAGTTAAATTGTGGAATAAGTTAAGTGTGGAAGTACAGAAAAGCCAAAACATAAGACAGTTTAAAAACAAATATAAAGACATCATCTTTACAAAGTACAAAAATTTAGAAAAGCCTCTGTAACATGGACATATGGAGACTGTAATTTTGTAATACACATGGTAATTGTATTGATGTTTATAATATTTATATATATATATATATATATATATAGTAATTTACAATATACATGTATAGGTATTCACAATGTAATATAAATTGTTTATAGTATATGTATATATATAATTATTTATAATATTTGTATGTGACTATATTGATTATTCATATATGTATGTATATACTGACCCGTTAAGGACTAGATACGTTTTTTACTTCTTCCTACTCCCTTTCGAGCTTGCAGAAAGTGTCTGTTTTTTTCAATTTTTTTGCTTTTTTTGTTTTGTTTTTTATTTATTCATCTATTAATATTTAAACTTGTGTATATTAGTACTACTATTAGTACTGTAATATTAGTACTTTTACTTGAGTAAATGATGTGAATACTTACGTTTCCGATCTTTGAGATCTTTAGGTCTATGACAGGAGCGGGCTTCCTCTCCTTCCTCCTCTGCAGGTAGTCGTAGAGTCGTAGCTGTGGCGGGATGGGCAGGTGGGAGAGCTCCTGCTGCCGGTTCAGAGCCGCTCGCGAGTGTCTCTTGAAACACCTACAGTGCAAACAAAGAAGAAGAAGTGTGTGTTTTAAAAATGATCAAGGCTTTTGCTTCATTCATTGACTTGTTTTTTTTTTCTTACAATGGCAGAGCTCCCCTTTTTCAAAAAGGAAAACATTCATAAATGAGAATCTTCTTTTCCTGGCGTGACTGAATTCAAAGTGATCTGAAGTGTAGTCAGTACCGTTTCATGGAGCGTGTGTTCATCTTCTGCTTGTTGTAGAGCAGGCGGTTGGCTGTGCAGGTGACAGAAATGGAGGGGTCCAAGCACAGAGGCTCAGCTGTGGCCAAGATCAGCTGACTCTCCAGCTGCAGTTTGTCATCCTGAAGCAGAGAAGAACAGACGATACAGAGAACAGCTGGACAATAACAATAACAAATAGTCTGGTTCATTACATACTGTCGTGATGCACTTTATGTGTTCTTTATGCACACTGTTCATTGCACCTTATTTGTTTCACCAACATTTTTATTTTTATACTGCATATTCATATTTATTCTGCACTGGAATTTACTCCTTAATACATACTCCTTCTTTAGACACTTTATTTTTATTTTTACATTACATTTTATTGTATTTTATCGTATTTTTATATTTTATTGCTTGAAGTATGCCTAGGTTGTTCTTTCTATTTAATTCTATTTAATTTAATAATTTAAATCTATCTATCTATCTATCTATCTATCTATCTATCTATCTATCTATCTATCTATCTATCTATAATGAGCTGATGCTCAATGACTTCAGACACACAAGGGAGGACTGACTATTGCAACCTGGTCTCACAGGAATCCGTGGAATAGCCACGGATTTCGCTTAACTCAAAATCCGTGGAATAGCCACAGAATCGCTCAAATTTCCGTGAAACTGACACGGATTTCGCTACAATGCAAGTTAATGACAGTCATATCCCGTGGCTATTCCATGGATATTTGTTCCTATTGGTTTGTTCCAAGTCACGTGACTTTCAAGGTCCCGGCGGTCAGAACAAAAAACATGGCGGACAGTTCTCTCATTTTTAGTGAAAAAAATCAATATTTTGACTTAGTTTCTGCATAAAAATGGATTTTGATTACATTTCTAGTGAGAAATATATGTTTTATTTTCTAAATATTCACTCAGTGAATGTTCATAATCACTTTGTATGTTGGAATAGCCACGGGATATGACTGTTATTAACTTGCATTGTAGCCAAATCCGTGTCAGTTTCAGGGAAATTTGAGTGATTCCGTGGCTATTCCACGGATTTTGAGTTAAGCAAATCCGTGGCTATTTCACAGATTCCTGTGAGACCATGTTGGACTATTGTTATGGTGTACTTCACCATTTTTATTAGCTCAGGCAAAGGGCAAATCAAGACAATGACATGCCAGATAAGGAAGGATGTGGTTACAAAATGGTCCAAAGATTTCCAGTAAATTTCTAAAGGAAGTTAAGTTTGGGGATTTGGGGAATTTCTGCACAATTTCAAAATAAAAATCAGACCATTAAATAGTGAATTTATTTGGGGGTGCATTTCCTTTTTTTATCTTTTGGGAAATTAATGGAATTATTTGACACATTAGTGGACTATATCTGCTTATGATATGGTATAATGTTATTTGACTTGGTAAATACAGCCTGAGTAAGTACCTCTATAACCCAGTTTCATTTCTGTTAGTCCCATTATTCCCCTTATGTCGACATCAGAAAAAACGTTTTGTAGTTCTTCCGTATTAGGGTTGTGAAAACCTATTTCTACCCAATATATCGAATATCACACACTGTCTAATAAATAATTATACTGTATGTATATTATCTATGCAAAAAAAAGACAACAATGTTTGTTTAATGAAGATATTTTAACTAAAACAGGAGAGCAGAGTCCGGGCCATTTACAGTGAAGCGCGATTCAATGAGATCGCACCACATCCGAGAGGATCGCACAACACATATGGTAGATTACAAAAAAAAACAGATTTCAAAATAAAACACAGCGGATCGTCTTTTTCTGGCGAGATCTTCGCTACAAAGTGATTATGTACATTCACTGAGTGAATATTAAGAAAATAAAACATATATTTCTGTTGTAACCCTAGGCAGGATTTTTTTCTTTTGTTTCACAATGATATAGTAAACATGGCAGGTTACCTGTGTCCACTTGTGGTGGTCACTGGTCATGGCATGGACATCACAGATCAGAGTCTTAAAGGCAAAAGACATAATAAACAACTCAGTTTTTGTGTTAAAGCTCAACTGCACTTAATGCTTTTTCACTCATTCTAGGACAAAATCAAACAGTATTAGAGTATTTATTTTTTACAGTTGTTTTGTAGCATGCAAGAGCGTATTTAGATGTATTCTGTTGGGTTACCTGCATGGTTGGCCGCAGCAGGATGTGTCTGCTCTGATAGGTGGGCATTTTGGTATTACCAGACTGCCTGTAGTCTCTCACCTCTACGATGACACAGCCACAGTGGAAGATGTTCACCTGAGATAAAGTGCAAACAACAGATGATACCAAACCTACTGAGGAAGAAGCCATCAGAAACTGCTCTAACAATTAAAAAAAGACACAAAATTACTTTAAAAAAAAAGACACAAAAAAGACACAAAATGACCAAAAAAGACAAAATGACTGAAAAAACACTAAATTACTTTAAAAAAAAGACACAAAATGACCAAAAAAGACACAAAATTACCAAAAAAAAGGACACAAAATGACAGAAAAAAAACTAAATTACTTAAAAAAAGACACAAAATTACTAAAAAGAGACACAAAATGACCAAAAAAGACGCAAAATGACTGAAAAAACACTAAATTACTTAAAAAAGACACAAAATGACCAAAAAAAGACACAAAATTACAAAAAAAAGGACACAAAATGACAGAAAAAAACTAAATTACTTAAAAAAGACACAAAATTACTAAAAAAGAGACACAAAATGACCAAAAAAGACACAAAATGACCAAAAAAAGACACAAAATTACTAAAAAAAAGACACAGAATGACCAAAAAAGCCCACATCATAAATATGTTCTGCGTGGTTCACTTGGTCTGTGATATATAACTTTCCTTTATGGAGAACTGGGTCTGGGTTCTTATTGGTTAATAATATTTGCATTGCTATAAGCTCACATTCAAATCATTCTGAACTAAAATCTACTGTTGAAACAGTGGAAATGTCTCACATTCTACAAAATGATATTGCAGATATACAATTATATATAAATGAATATATGCAAACCTGTGATTTCTCCAACAGGTCCACCAGAATAGGAGGCAGCTCCTCAGCATCTAGGTAATCCAGGAGTTCTCCTTCTTCATATGGCAGACGGATGGTTTCAGAATCTAGAAAGAGACACAAAAAAGGCTTGTTACAGAGGAGATGAAAAATAAAAAAAAAACGACTGAATGGACAAGTGAATTGTCCTCTCTTACCGGATCCATTTTTGCCCCTGAGCATTAAAGAATAGCCTTCATTCCCAGGATACAAGTTGACCACCAGACATGAAACAGACTCCTGAGACACCAGCTTCTCAAGTAGATTCACATTTCTCCTTAAATTCTTCAGAAAGAAAACAAAACAGGAGACAAATACTCCATATTAGATCTCATACGGTTAGAACCATGCATTATTATTTTTTTCCAACCACATTAATCCTTAGTTGAAGCTACAGTACATTTCATATACTTTTCCTAAAAGAAAACATTACAAAGAAGTACTGCCATTGTTTTGTTTTATACAATTAAATATGTATTTGGCACAGTACAAACACAATTACCTAATTTAATATATGTAACAAATGGTTAAATAGTAAATTAATAAATAACATATTAGACTTTTGAGGATGTAGACTTTTTTTGTTTTTACTGTTGAAATATGACAATTTGTGAATAAACACCAATTTAACAATCTGACAGCTTTACAAAACAAACTTTAGTTGCCTTTTGCCGATAAGAAGAGCAGGAAAAGAGGCACTGTTCTTTCAAGTTGTTACATTTGAATAATTTCCCGGAAAAGATAGCCTGCGCCTGCATGTTTAGAAATCATTATCAGCATAGTTTAAATTTTAGATAATCACATATCCCCCACTCATTTCCTATAGATGGGAATGAATGTGGTTTAATGCATGCCTGTCATGTTTACATGATACCAACCTTTAACTCTGGCTCTTTCTCACATTCCTCTATGTACAGCTCATAGAGCTTCTGATACAAACTCTTCCTCCCCCCGGATGAGATTCTTCTTTTGGCGGGTCGTTGTCGAGCACTTTCAGCAATGTACTAAACAACAGATAACACACTGTGTTAATGACTGCTGGGACAGATGGTGTGTGACTGTCAGGGACAGTTTAAAGAGCATGTAAGGACTGCATAGGGATGCATATCGTTAGCCTCATAGCATAATTGCCTAAGTCATTTTTTGGCCAAATTGTGATATCTGCCTAACTTTACTCTCCTACCACTGCTGCATCTTTCTGCCTTATTGCCTCTGTTCTCCCTATCAGAACACTTGTTAGAGTCCAAAATCACTTTCTGCCTTAGTCATCTCTTTGACATTGTGTGGCATTTTTGCCACTCCATACAAACATGGCCGACCGCATGACAAAGAGGTAATACGTCTTCTCTTATTCAACTTTCTAGACAATAAATGTACTTTCAGTCAATCAAAGGGATTAGGAAAAGTGTGTTTTTACTTTTAATCACATTTCTGCGACAAGGTACGATGAAGTGATGTAAACGCTAGCAAAACACTTTTTATTGCAAGTGTAAAGAGATTTGTTTTGACTAGAAATAAGACATTTTGACAAGATATAAGATCAGTATTCTTGGTTAGATTTTGAGTTTTTGCAGTGAACCTGTTCATATTTTCGGAATAGCGTTCAGTGAGCAGAAGTACTCTGTTTTCGTTCCAAAAAAAGACCAGTGTGATGTATGTATTGTTTTTTTTCTTGTTTTCCGAAACGCTCAAATATGACTTAGGCAAATATGCTATGAGGCTAACGATATGTTACAATTTCAATAAGTGCCATCCAGCCGTGTATTGGGGCAGAGCAAATAGTGCATAGACGTTTTTTTTCCAATCATCCATGTCTATTTTATGTGAAGGTGTTCAGTAAAGAGCTGGTCTTTAGTCTCTTCTTAAAGCAGGGGTGTCAAACTCTGGCCCGTGGGCCAAATTTGGCCCGCAGTGTTATTTTATTTGGCCCGCGAGGCAATACCAAATTATATTATTATTGTACTATAAAAGCTGACCTGCCGGTATTATACGGCGCATTTACCGCTAATACTAGATTTATTATTGTTATTTTATTTTTAAATGTATTAACCTGTTGAAAAACTTTATTTTGATATTTAAATCAGAAGGATGCAAATAGAAAAGAGGCATACGATTTTTATTTATTTTTTATTTAATAAATTAATGACATTGATGTGTTTTTTATTTGAAATTTGATTTTGCATGTCTGCACTATTTAGTTATATATTGTATGTTTATAAGCGTTGCTGGTTCCATATTTAATGTTAAAGCAAAACATGTTTGGTATATATTAAAAGGTTTATTTGTTCAATGTTGGCCCGCGATTTTATTCAAGTTTTAAATTTTGGCCCATTGTGTATTTGAGTTTGACACCCCTGTCTTAAAGAATGAGAGGGATGAGAGGGACTCAGCAGATCGGATGGAGTTTAACTACTTCCACCACCGGGGAACTACAGAGCAGAAAGTCTAGTTTATGACTCAGGGCCCTGTAGCGCTGGAGGACTCAGACGCCTTTCACTGGAAGAGCATCGTGAGCTGGAGGATGGAGGACCTGAATGAAGGAGTTCAGGTAGGCGGTAGTTGGTCTAGTTGCCCTTTTTCAGGCAAGAGTTTTTTACAGGGTTTTACATATACAGTACAGGCCAAAAGTTTGGACACACACCTTCTCATTCAATGCGTTTTCTTTATTTTCATGACTATTTACATTGTAGATTCTCACTGAAGGCATCAAAACTATGAATGAACACATATGGAATTATGTACTTAACAAAAAAAGTGTGAAATAACTGAAAACATGTCTTGTATTTTAGATTCCTCAAAGTAACCACCCTTTGCTTACTAGAATATAAGACATGTTTTCAGTTATTTCACACTTTTTTGTTTTTTGGTCATTTTGTGTCTTTTTTAGTCATTTTGTGTCTTTTGGTGTCTTTTTTGTCATTTTGTGTCTTTTTTTTGTCATTTTGTGTCTTTTTTTGTCCTTTAGTCCAACATAAAATGTGATTTTGAATCTTTTTTTACTTTCAAAACACTATCATGCTCAATAAAGAATTTTAAATGTTGCAAATGTGCATTCATTTCAGAGTACACTGAGACATTAAACTGCATAATTTTCAGTTAAATTCTGGAAAAGTTGGTGTTCTAAAACTTTTGACCAGTAGTGTACATAATTCCACATGTGTTCATTAATAGTTTTGATGAATCTACAATGTAAATAGTCATGAAAATAAAGGAAACACATTGAATGAGAAGGTGTGTCCAAATTTTTGGCCTGTACTGTAAATGATAGGAGTACATGTTATTAATTTATATATACAAACACACAAGACTAAAGTTATGTATACACATTTATATATATTTTTTTTACCTCGGCTCGATCCAATGCATATTCCAAAACTTGTTGCTTTAGGAAATAAGAAAAACAGATCACAGTCACAATGGAAACCCCCAGATTGGAAGAGGATAGAAAAAGTTGTGATGAAGGTTTCAAATTGTATGTTTTATCTGGTATAAAACAATGTGGATTCTCACAATATATATACACAAATACATTAATAAAAACGGTTGGGCTAAGACTGCTGGACTCTGGTCACTACTACTACTGTGATCTTCCACAGGGATCCTATAATTACCATTATATCATCAGTATTACAGGATTAGGCAAATTTATTTTCATCGCTGCTACTACTACAGAAACGCCTGTTGTCATTGTATATTTACTGCAACTATGTGTATTACCATTTACCCTATTCCTCTATTATTACTGCTACTATTACTGTTACTACCGCTTTTAATTGATTCTATCTACCAGCACCACAACTACCATCATTAGTCACAGACATCATTATAGGGTTAATGCTGTTATTGTGGTCATCGTTCATTTCTGTCCTTACTTATCTGATTATCTAATATTGTGTTATTCTCATTTTATTGTATTTTTTGTATTTTTAGAGCAACCTTACACATTAACTTTGGGATTAATAAAGTACAGAGGGAGTCCTAAACTATAATAGTCCGTAAAGCCATGTGGGGCTTTCTGTAATTCTGGGCTCTATATATATAAAACTGAAATTCATTGAACTTCTGGTGTCATTTTGTATTCACTGCAAGTATTACTTTTAGCAGTAGCATCCCCATTAAAGTTTTTTTTTGACTGCTGTGAGAGTGAAAGGACAGAGGGGGTCCTTACCCTGTACAGTCTGTAAAGCCCTTTCAGACAAACGTGTAATTCTGGGCTCTATAGATAAAACAGAATATGAAGTAAATGCACAGAAAGAGATTTTACAACTTACCATTGTGGTCTACCGCCAGCTGCAAGGCGAGTGACGGTAGACGATGCTGTCCTTTCTGCCCCACTGTCACCTTCCTAAAGTGACCATTCACACCCTGCACAGCAAACAGGACACGTTACTACACACAAACACAAATAACAGACATATAAACACAGAAACAGTCAGTGTGGCTGGCAGGTAGGAAGGAGAGGACCGATTGCCAAAGAGGCTTCACAACAACACTTGATCCAGATGTCCAATGTCAGCACCATTGATCTGGAGCAGAACTATCAGTATTTAATAAAGCTACCTTAACCCTCCTGTTGTCCTCGGGTCAAGGAAGGAAGAAGAGGGAAGAGCGCAAAGGGAAGTAAAAAAGGATGGAGGAAAGAAGGAAGGAAAGAAAGAAGGATGGAGGAAGGAAAGAAGAGAGGAGGAAAAGGAGAAAGAATGGAAAGGAGAGAGAAAGGAAGGAGGATGGAGGAAAGAAAGGGAGGAAAAAATAAAGAAGGAAGGAGGGAGAAAAGGAGGGAGGCAGGAAGGAAAGAGGGCAGAAATGAGGGAGGAAAGAAGGAAAGAGGGCAGAAAGGAAGGAAAGAAAGGAGGGAAGGAAAGGGGGGGTGAGGGAAGGGAAGAAGGAAGGAGGATAGAGGAAGGGATGGAGGCGGGAGGGATGAAAGAAGGAAGGAAGGAGCAAAGGAGAGGAAATCAGGAGGAAGGAAAGAAGAGAGAAAGGAAAGGAGATAGCGGAAAGAGGAAAGAAAAGAAGGGAAGGAGGGAGGAAAGGAGAGGAAATCAGGAGGAAGGAAAGAAGAGAGAAAGGAAAGGAGATAGCGGAAAGAGGAAAGAAAAGAAGGGAAGGAAGGAGGAAAGGAGAGGAAATCAGGAGGAAGGAAAGAAGAGAGAAAGGAAAGGAGATAGCGGAAATAGGAAAGAAAAGAAGGGAAGGAAGGAGGAAAGGAGAGGAAATCAGGAGGAAGGAAAGAAGAGAGAAAGGAAAGGAGATAGCGGAAAGAGGAAAGAAAAGAAGGGAAGGAAGGAGGAAAGGAGAGGAAATCAGGAGGAAGGAAAGAAGAGAGAAAGGAAAGGAGATAGCGGAAAGAGGAAAGAAAAGAAGGGAAGGAGGGAGGAAAGGAAGGAAAGAAAGAAAGAAGGGGCGAGGGAAGGAAGGAGGAAAGAAGAGAGGAAGGCAGGAGGAGGGAGGAAAGAAGGAAGGAAGGAGGAAAGGAGAGGAAATCAGGAGGAAGGAAAGAAGAGAGAAAGGAAAGGAGATAGCGGAAAGAGGAAAGAAAAGAAGGGAAGGAGGGAGGAAAGGAAGGAAAGAAAGAAAGAAGGGGCGAGGGAAGGAAAGAAGGAAGGAAGGAGGAAAGAAGAGAGGAAGGCAGGAGGAGGGAGGAAAGAAGGAATAGTCAAAACAGATTGGGTCAATTTGACCCGGAAGGACGACAGGAGGGTTAAAAATGACCCCTGATCATAAGGAAACTCATGAAGAGGCGGGAATACAACATCAGGGATGAATTAACAGGATAAAAACAGAGTACTGATACCAAACAGCCTGGCTGGGACTCAATCACATGCCACAGACACAAACAGCGAAGAAGACTTGACGAGCTAAACTGTTTTAGTTGTTTCATTAATTAGGTACACTTTAACGCCCCAGTGACGTAAATATAAACACAATAAGCCTCAGAGTAGCTTGGGTTAGTGAACTCCGGTGCCTGGGCTCCCAGTCACCAGAGAGGCTGAGTAGCAACAAGCTCGTTGATGCCTGACCGCTGAGGCTAACGGTGCTAATGCTAGCATGCTAGCCCGTTCCCAGCTGGGCTGTAAGCTGCAAGTTACCAGCTACGCTAACGGTGTTTACGTCGTCCGCGACACCAACCGACACAGCGACGTCACTCTCAGCGAGCAGGGGGGGCTCACCTTCTAGGTTGCATAGCGGTGGACTGTAGCTCCGATGCAAGAAAACGAAATGAAATTGAAATATCGGTGTCTTCATTGAAAAAAAGTCGGAGCGGCAGCCATTTTCTTCCAGTGTGACAACAACAGCTAAACTTCCGGTTTGGGCGGCGGTGGGCGGGGCTTCACTGAGCGCCGACTTTACAACTGATGCTGATGAATTATAAATAAAAAAAATGATAAAAGGAGAGGAAGAAAACGTTTATTTTTGTTTGATTAACAAAAGTTCCTATTGTTTGATAAGTTATATATATTTTTTTTCAAGTGATGTTTATTTTATTAGGGAAAATTCATTTTCATAAAGATACATTTCTTTACTTTAAAACGGATGCATAATATATTATAAATAAAATGATAAAAGGAGAGGAAAAAACGTTTATTTTTGTGTGTTCCTATTGTTTGAACAATTATATATATATATATATATATATATATATATTTAAAGTGATGTTTATTTTATTAGGGAAAATTCATTTTCATAAAGATACATTTCTTTACTTTACAACGGATGCATAATATATTATAAATAAAATGGATAATTGGACAAGAAAAACATATTTTGTTATAAAATAAAAATAATAATAAAAAATACATTTATATTGTTTGTAGATACATACTAATACACACACACCATATATATACACATATATAATTTTATTTTATTAGGGAAAAATCATATTCAAATTAGTTTACTTACTCTACAGCGGATGTGTGATAAATTATAAATAAAATGGATAGATGAAAATATATAATGCCAATTATATTATTGTTTGTAAATATACATATATAATGTGATGATAACTGTTTATGTAGGCTCCTATAGTTAACCTTTTTATTTTAGTATGGAAACATTCATATTCATGAAGCTAAATTTCTTTACCAACCCCATTAAGTTGTTCCTAATTATAAGTGAATGCTATTTTGAGACTCTTTGAGACATTTTAGAGGCTATAATTAAGGCTACTAAGTAGTTTATTTGTATCATAACCATATTTTATTTTATTTATTTATGATTAATGTTGTGCCCACGTTGTAAATTGTTTTCCCCCACTATTTTCCTATTTATTTACTTTTGTGGATAACATGACTTTTGTATTTGCATTTATTGTATTTGCTGTATTTTTTTTGTATCTTACTTGCTTCTTTTTTTTCTGTTGGGTCTCTGGTCCTTGTTTTATTGCTCAAAAATGAAAAAACAAATAAGAAAAAGAAGAATGAGTCCTGCTATATTACCCATTCATGAGCTACTGTTTTATAATAATTCCAGGA
This sequence comes from Centropristis striata, assembly GCF_030273125.1. Classification (NCBI taxonomy): domain Eukaryota; kingdom Metazoa; phylum Chordata; class Actinopteri; order Perciformes; family Serranidae; genus Centropristis; species Centropristis striata. The sequence continues at coordinate 36,439,040 of NC_081531.1, read as the reverse complement.
CCTGCTTTGTCTGTAATCTAAACTTTGCTCTTATATGTCTTTAAAGGAATACTCCACCCCAAAAGTGATCATTTTTATGATTTATCCTCTGTTGCTTAAAGTTCTTGAAGAACATTTCTGCATGTCTCCACTGAGAATTTGGAATCTTAAAACAGAGAA